>NW_007219141.1:0-610 GCF_000164805.1 Carlito syrichta | reverse complement strand
AGCTTTTTATTGTGATATTCTCTGTTGATTCTGAGCTCTACTCTTTTCTTGGGAAGTGTGTGGTCATTCTTTTTTTCTTTCTTCTGTGCTTAATATCTTCTTAAGTGTCTCTGTAGAGTTGGTCTGGAAACTGCACAATCTCTTAAAGATTGGATATCTGGGAAGGATTTACGTTCTCCAGCACTGATGAAGCTAAGCTTGACTGTGTAGGAAATTCTTGGTTGAAATTGTATATCTTTGAGGACTTTGAATATTGGATTCTAGTCCCTTCTTGCTTGTAGTGTTTCTGCCAATAGGTCTTCTGATTGGTTTTCTCCAGTAGGTAGTCTGACCTTTCTCTCTTGTTGCCTTTAGGATTTTTTTCTCTTGTGCCTACTTTGTGTAGGCGAATTACTGTGTGGCTAGGGGTTGATCTTTTCATTTGATGTCTTATGGGGGCTCTCTGTATCTCTTGTTTTGCTGGTCACATCTCTGGTGAGATGGGGAAAGTTTTCTTGGATAACCTTCTGGAATACTTGCTCCAAGGTATTCTCCATTTCCCTTTTCTTTTGGGATACCAATCAGGCATAAGTTCAACCTCTCGATGTATTTGCACATCTCTTTTAGGCTT
>NW_007219140.1:0-4456 GCF_000164805.1 Carlito syrichta | reverse complement strand
AGCTTTTTATTGTGATATTCTCTGTTGATCCTGAGCTCTACTCTTTTCTTGGGAAGTGTGTGGTCATTCTTTTTTTCTTTCTTCTGTGCTTAATATCTTCTTAAGTGTCTCCTGTAGAGTTGGTCTGGAAACTGCACAATCTCTTAAAGATTGGATATCTGGGAAGGATTTACGTTCTCCAGCACTGATGAAGCTAAGCTTGACTGTGTAGGAAATTCTTGGTTGAAATTGTATATCTTTGAGGACTTTGAATATTGGATTCTAGTCCCTTCTTGCTTGTAGTGTTTCTGCCAATAGGTCTTCTGATTGGTTTTCTCCAGTAGGTAGTCTGACCTTTCTCTCTTGTTGCCTTTAGGATTTTTTTCTCTTGTGCCTACTTTGTGTAGGCGAATTACTGTGTGGCTAGGGGTTGATCTTTTCATTTGATGTCTTATGGGGGCTCTCTGTATCTCTTGTTTTGCTGGTCACATCTCTGGTGAGATGGGGAAAGTTTTCTTGGATAACCATCTGGAATACTTGCTCCAAGGTATTCTCCATTTCCCTTTCTTTTGGGATACCAATCAGGCATAGGTTCAACCTCTTGATGTAATTGCACATCTCTTTTAGGCTTTGTTTTTTTCTTTCTGAACTTTCTTTCTATGTTTTTTACAGAACAAGTTAATTCCATGTTCTGAGATTCTTTCTTCTGCTACTAAGTGTGCTTTCCATGCTTGTCATCTTGTTATTTATTTCCTGGGTGAAATTTTTTATTGTCAAAATCTTTGTTACAGGTTCTTTCAGTCTTTCTTGAGTCTTATTCACTCTTTCCATCCATTCCCTGATCCCTGTCATATTTTGGTTCCAGTTGTTGGTGACTTCCATTGTTTGGGTTCTGAGGACTGATTTTTCAGGCACTCTTTAGTTCTGTCATTCAGTGGCAGTGGGGATGCTTTCACTTCTTGTATTTGACCAGTCCTCTATTCTTTCCTGATCTGGGCTCTGGATTTGTTCTGTTTTGAAACAGGACTGTGAGTGGGAAACTTTGCTCTCTCTTGTAGTTTTGAAAGTCAAATAAGGTAGAGGATGGGGAGCTAGGACTCAGAAACTACATGCAAATCACAATGTTCACTGATTGTGGTATGTGTTCCCTGAGACCTACTCCCTACCACCACCCTATATGATGATGCAATGGGTACATTTGTGTACCCTCTGAGTCCAAGATACAGTAGAGCAATGAGGGAACAGAGAAAAATAAAATGAAATAAGATGTATAAAACTTTTTTTGTAAATGAAAGAAAAGACCACAGAACAATAAAAGCAGAAACCAAAGCAAAAAAAAAAAAAAAAATGGAGCACAGACACGCACACACACACACACACACACACACACACACACACCAAAACAAACTGGAATAACAAAGTGAAACAAGACAAAGAACAACAAAAAATGCCAGGAAAGCTAAACATACACACACACACAGCACAAAACAAATGTAGAAGAAAAAGAGAAAGACTGGGGGGAAAAAATAATAGGAATTCAGATTGAACCCTCACACATATAGTCACACACACCTTAAACTAAAAGTAAAAAAATAGAAGAATAAAAATCACAAACAAACCAACAAAAATAAAAAACCCTGAAAGATGAACACTCAATCATTTACATACACACATAAACAGAAAACAAAAAAGAAAAGAAGAAAGAAAACAAAAAGGAAAAAGGGGATGCAGACTAAACCCTCACATATACATTCATGCACAAAGGAAAAATATTTAAAAAATAGAAATACTAACAAACAAACAGGCAAAAAAATTTTTTTTAATTCAAAAAAGAAAAAACCCTGTCCTCTCATGGCAGGTTCTGTAATTGTTCTTCTCATCTTCTCCACTCTCTCCTGCAGAGCTTCCACCTCTTTCACTCTCTCCCCAGTGTCTGAATTAGGGAAGGAGAGGGGTCAATGGGAGTGGGAGGGAATGCAGTTCTCTCCTCTCCCTCTCATATGGTCAGGGGATTCCCCTCTGTTGGAAAGTTGTGGGATTGTCTCTTCCCCAGGTATGTACTCACTGGGGGTGCCCCAGCCAGGCATACCTGTAATGGAGTTCTCCTATAATGCCTGACATCTGCCTGGGTTTGTCTCTCTCAGTCATGCCCCAACTGTGTGGGTCTGACATTCAGAAGATTGCTGGGAAGTGACTTTTATTTGCTTCCCAGATGAAAACAGTCCTCAAATAGAAACATTTTGCTGGTGTGGAAGAGCTGAAACAAAAAAACAGCAGAAGCACTAAAAGTCATCAAAATGGATGAATTCAAAAACTGTGTTGAGCAGTGGAAAAAGCATCTCAATAGGTGTATTGCCTCAAATGGAGAGCACTTTGAGGGTGACTGACGTTTAAACATGTAAGAATGAATTAACAATTTTTAATAAATAATTCTGTTTCTTGGGGGAGGTCCCCCTTCATATATCCTTCAAGAGATCTGCCTTGATTAATATATGACTGAACGTTAGGTTCAGAGACAGCAACAGAAAAATCAAAATAACAGTAGCTTAACAAGGTAGAACTTTATTTCCTTCTTTACATGAAAGTATCCTGAATGTAGATAGTATAGGACCCATGACCCATTTGGTGACCCATGATCTTCAGGGGTCCAGAATTCATCTCTCTTTCTGCCTTAATCACACCAGCATGTCATACTCATCTGCAAGTCATAATCCAAGATGGCAGTTGGTCCCCTAGCTGTCATGTCTGTGAAGGATGAAGAGAGAAAGAAAGGCTTTAAAAAAGGAAGGAAGGAAGGAAGGAAGGAAGGAAGTAAGGAAGGAAGGAAGGAAGGAAGGAAGGAAGGAAGGAAAGTTGTCTTCCCAGATAATTCAATTTCTTGGAAGAGATATTCCTACAATTCCTACATAGTAGTTCTGCTTCAGTCTCATTGACCAGAATTCAGTTGTACATGGTGTCAATCATTGCAGGAAAGACTGGGGAATGCTGTATTTTGTAAGCACATTGCAAGCTGAGGAAAGCAATTGGACTGCTGAGGAATCTAGGGAGCTGAGTAGGGGACATCAGCTCTCCTGCTCTGCCTCGGTGTTCTAGCCCCAGCGCAGCCTGAGTGGACATCACTTACGGGAGGAGGGCAGCATGGTGGGCTCACTTTATGACTCACAGTGCAGTGTGATTAGGCCCCCAGGAAGTAGGCAGTGGAGTGAGGGAGGCAGACAACAGTCATGCTGCTTGGCTGAGAGGATGTCCAAGGGCCCCTATGTGGAGAAGAGTTTGGAGGAACTCTGAGTCTTCCTTCTTCTGAATCCTTTCTCATGTTTCCTAATTGCAACCCACAGAATCCCTGTTTGGGGATTTGTTTGTTTGTTTCCAGCTAACATCCTCATGATACCTGACAAAACTGATAATTCAAGCAATGTTATACTTAGGGAACACTTGGACCCTATCTGGAATTTGGTTGCCACCTTTGTTAACTTCTAGGTTATAAGAGATAAGTATTTCAGTACAATTCAAGTACTTTGTATTTCATACAAAGTACCTGGATTTCAGTCTTTGCTTCCAGATTAGAATTTAGTTTTTTGAATTTATTGTTCTCTAGAACTACAGGGCGAGTTAAACAAATCCACCATCACCAATATTCTCAATTGTGGCTAGATTCGATAGATAAAAAATCAGCTGAGATAAAGATTTGAATAACAAAATTAGCAGGCTTGACATAAGGGACCTATATGAATTCTACAACCAACTATTAGAGAATATTCTTCTCAGTAATTCTGGAACATTTTAAAAAATTGATGATAAACTGAGCTATAAAGAAAGTGTCAACAGATTTCAGAGAATAGGAGCCAGACAGACAATGGTCACTTGCCACTATACATTTAAACTAGTAATAAGATTAATGAAAACATCATCATGTATTTAGGAAAAAAAAACTTCTGAAGACTGTATCAAAGAAAAAATCATACTGGAAACTAAAAAATAACTATAACTGAATAATGAATGAAATATTAATATCAGTATTTGTAGAGTACAGCATAAAATAATACTTCAAGGAAATTTATAACTTTAAGTTATATTACAAAAGAAGAAAGACTGAGAATGAACTAACTTAAGAAGTTAGCAAAAGAATAACAGAAGAAACCCAAAAAAGCAAGAAAAGTGGATTTAAAAAGCAAGAGCAGACATCAATAAAATGATAGAAAATATAGAAACAATATGAAGTGATTTGTCTATAGGCAGAAGCATTTGCTAAAACAACAATTATTCACAATAAAATCTCATAGTAAAACTTTAAAATATAGCTTTTAGCATGAAGAAGGGTATTTTATGTGAGATGCAAATAGTATTAATCATACAAGATTAGTAAATTCAACTGCATGGAAATAAGAGATCCTGTTCATCAGATTTTAAAACTATGACACACAGTAAACTGGAAGAAGTTATTTGCAAATTGTATATCTTAGAAAATTAGAATTTT
>NW_007219139.1:0-4349 GCF_000164805.1 Carlito syrichta | reverse complement strand
GTCTCCTGTAGAGTTGGTCTGGAAACTGCACAATCTCTTAAAGATTGGATATTCTGGGAAGGATTACGTTCTCCAGCACTGATGAAGCCTAAGCTTGACTGTGTAGGAAATTCTTGGTTGAAATTGTATATCTTTGAGGACTTTGAATATGGGATTCTAGTCCCTTCTTGCCTTGTAGTGTTTCTGCCAATAGGTCTTCTGATTGGTTTTCTCCAGTAGGTAGTCTGACCTTTCTCTCTTGTCGCCTTTAGGATTTTTTTTCTCTTGTGCCTACTTTGTGTAGGCGAATTACTGTGTGGCTAGGGGTTGATCTTTTCATTTGATGTCTTATGGGGGCTCTCTGTATCTCTTGTTTTGCTGGTCACATCTCTGGTGAGATGGGGAAAGTTTTCTTGGATAACCTTCTGGAATACTTGCTCCAAGGTATTCTCCATTTCCCTTTCTTTTGGGATACCAATCAGGCATAGGTTCAACCTCTCGATGTAATTGCACATCTCTTTTAGGCTTTGTTTTTTTCTTTCCGAACTTTCTTTCTATGTTTTTTACAGAACAAGTTAATTCCATGTTCTGAGATTCTTTCTTCTGCTAGGTTAATTGTGCTTTCCATGCTTGTCATCTTGTTATTTATTTCCTGGGTGAAATTTTTTATTGTCAAAATCTTTGTTACAGGTTCTTTCAGTCTTTCTTGAGTCTTATTCACTCTTTCCATCCATTCCCTGATCCCTGTCATATTTTGGTTCCAGTTGTTGGTGACTTCCATTGTTTGGGTTCTGAGGACTGATTTTTCAGGCACTCTTTAGTTCTGTCATTCAGTGGCAGTGGGGATGCTTTCACTTCTTGTATTTGACCAGTCCTCTATTCTTTCCTGATCTGGGCTCTGGATTTGTTCTGTTTTGAAACAGGACTGTGAGTGGGAAACTTTGCTCTCTCTTGTAGTTTTGAAAGTCAAATAAGGTAGAGGATGGGGAGCTAGGACTCAGAAACTACATGCAAATCACAATGTTCACTGATTGTGGTATGTGTTCCCTGAGACCTACTCCCTACCACCACCCTATATGATGATGCAATGGGTACATTTGTGTACCCTCTGAGTCCAAGATACAGTAGAGCAATGAGGGAACAGAGAAAAATAAAATGAAATAAGATGTATAAAACTTTTTTTGTAAATGAAAGAAAAGACCACAGAACAATAAAAGCAGAAACCAAAGCAAAAAAAAAAAAAAAAATGGAGCACAGACACGCACACACACACACACACACACACACACACACACACCAAAACAAACTGGAATAACAAAGTGAAACAAGACAAAGAACAACAAAAAATGCCAGGAAAGCTAAACATACACACACACACAGCACAAAACAAATGTAGAAGAAAAAGAGAAAGACTGGGGGGAAAAAATAATAGGAATTCAGATTGAACCCTCACACATATAGTCACACACACCTTAAACTAAAAGTAAAAAAATAGAAGAATAAAAATCACAAACAAACCAACAAAAATAAAAAACCCTGAAAGATGAACACTCAATCATTTACATACACACATAAACAGAAAACAAAAAAGAAAAGAAGAAAGAAAACAAAAAGGAAAAAGGGGATGCAGACTAAACCCTCACATATACATTCATGCACAAAGGAAAAATATTTAAAAAATAGAAATACTAACAAACAAACAGGCAAAAAAATTTTTTTTAATTCAAAAAAGAAAAAACCCTGTCCTCTCATGGCAGGTTCTGTAATTGTTCTTCTCATCTTCTCCACTCTCTCCTGCAGAGCTTCCACCTCTTTCACTCTCTCCCCAGTGTCTGAATTAGGGAAGGAGAGGGGTCAATGGGAGTGGGAGGGAATGCAGTTCTCTCCTCTCCCTCTCATATGGTCAGGGGATTCCCCTCTGTTGGAAAGTTGTGGGATTGTCTCTTCCCCAGGTATGTACTCACTGGGGGTGCCCCAGCCAGGCATACCTGTAATGGAGTTCTCCTATAATGCCTGACATCTGCCTGGGTTTGTCTCTCTCAGTCATGCCCCAACTGTGTGGGTCTGACATTCAGAAGATTGCTGGGAAGTGACTTTTATTTGCTTCCCAGATGAAAACAGTCCTCAAATAGAAACATTTTGCTGGTGTGGAAGAGCTGAAACAAAAAAACAGCAGAAGCACTAAAAGTCATCAAAATGGATGAATTCAAAAACTGTGTTGAGCAGTGGAAAAAGCATCTCAATAGGTGTATTGCCTCAAATGGAGAGCACTTTGAGGGTGACTGACGTTTAAACATGTAAGAATGAATTAACAATTTTTAATAAATAATTCTGTTTCTTGGGGGAGGTCCCCCTTCATATATCCTTCAAGAGATCTGCCTTGATTAATATATGACTGAACGTTAGGTTCAGAGACAGCAACAGAAAAATCAAAATAACAGTAGCTTAACAAGGTAGAACTTTATTTCCTTCTTTACATGAAAGTATCCTGAATGTAGATAGTATAGGACCCATGACCCATTTGGTGACCCATGATCTTCAGGGGTCCAGAATTCATCTCTCTTTCTGCCTTAATCACACCAGCATGTCATACTCATCTGCAAGTCATAATCCAAGGTGGCAGTTGGTCCCCTAGCTGTCATGTCTGTGAAGGATGAAGAGAGAAAGAAAGGCTTTAAAAAAGGAAGGAAGGAAGGAAGGAAGGAAGGAAGGAAGGAAGGAAGGAAGGAAGGAAGGAAGGAAGGAAAGTTGTCTTCCCAGATATTTCAATCTCTTGGAAGAGATATTCCTACAATTCTACATAGTAGTTCTCATCAGTCTCATTGACCAGAAATCAGTGGTACATGGTGTCAATCATGCAGGAAAGACTGGGGAATGCTGTATTTTGTAAGCACAGTGCAACCTCCCTCCCAGCAATTGGACTGCTGAGGAATTTAGGGAGCTGAGTAGGGGACATCAGCTCTCCTGCTCTGCCTCCGTGTTCTAGCACCAGCGCAGCTTGAGTGGACATCACTTACGGGAGGAGGGCAGCATGGTGGGCTCACTTTATGACTCACAGTGCAGTGTGATTAGGCCCCCAGGAAGTAGGCAGTGGAGTGAGGGAGGCAGACAACAGTCATGCTGCTTGGCTGAGAGGATGTCCAAGGGCCCCTATGTGGAGAAGAGTTTGGAGGAACTCTGAGTCTTCCTTCTTCTGAATCCTTTCTCATGTTTCCTAATTGCAACCCACAGAATCCCTGTTTGGGGATTTGTTTGTTTGTTTCCAGCTAACATCCTCATGATACCTGACAAAACTGATAATTCAAGCAATGTTATACTTAGGGAACACTTGGACCCTATCTGGAATTTGGTTGCCACCTTTGTTAACTTCTAGGTTATAAGAGATAAGTATTTCAGTACAATTCAAGTACTTTGTATTTCATACAAAGTACCTGGATTTCAGTCTTTGCTTCCAGATTAGAATTTAGTTTTTTGAATTTATTGTTCTCTAGAACTACAGGGCGAGTTAAACAAATCCACCATCACCAATATTCTCAATTGTGGCTAGATTCGATAGATAAAAAATCAGCTGAGATAAAGATTTGAATAACAAAATTAGCAGGCTTGACATAAGGGACCTATATGAATTCTACAACCAACTATTAGAGAATATTCTTCTCAGTAATTCTGGAACATTTTAAAAAATTGATGATAAACTGAGCTATAAAGAAAGTGTCAACAGATTTCAGAGAATAGGAGCCAGACAGACAATGGTCACTTGCCACTATACATTTAAACTAGTAATAAGATTAATGAAAACATCATCATGTATTTAGGAAAAAAAAACTTCTGAAGACTGTATCAAAGAAAAAATCATACTGGAAACTAAAAAATAACTATAACTGAATAATGAATGAAATATTAATATCAGTATTTGTAGAGTACAGCATAAAATAATACTTCAAGGAAATTTATAACTTTAAGTTATATTACAAAAGAAGAAAGACTGAGAATGAACTAACTTAAGAAGTTAGCAAAAGAATAACAGAAGAAACCCAAAAAAGCAAGAAAAGTGGATTTAAAAAGCAAGAGCAGACATCAATAAAATGATAGAAAATATAGAAACAATATGAAGTGATTTGTCTATAGGCAGAAGCATTTGCTAAAACAACAATTATTCACAATAAAATCTCATAGTAAAACTTTAAAATATAGCTTTTAGCATGAAGAAGGGTATTTTATGTGAGATGCAAATAGTATTAATCATACAAGATTAGTAAATTCAACTGCATGGAAATAAGAGATCCTGTTCATCAGATTTTAAAACTATGACACACAGTAAACTGGAAGAAGTTATTTGCAAATTGTATATCTTAGAAAATTAGAATTTT
>NW_007219138.1:0-4766 GCF_000164805.1 Carlito syrichta | reverse complement strand
GGGAGCAGGGAGGGTGCCTTCTGGCTCTAGGGACAGAGGGGGAATCACAAAGTCTTCTCACTGTAAACACACACTGAATCAGTAGTGCTGATAACCCGAATAATAGGTTTTTTTCACACTTTCCCAACTCACTGAGCACTACCCTTGATAAGAACCTGGGCTGTGCCTTCCCTGGGTTTTGTTTGTTTGTTTCTTTTGAGTTGGAGTCTTACTCTGCCGCCCAGGCTGGAGTGCAGTGGCATGCTGCTCACAGCCACCACAGCCTCAACCTGCCAGCTCAGGCAATCCTTCCACCTCAGGCTTCCAAGTAGCTGGAACAACAGGCACATGCCACCATACTCGGCTAATTTTTGTGATTTATTCTAGAGACAAGGTCTCACCAAGTTGCCCAGGCTAGACTAGATCCCCTAGGCTCAGACAGTCCTCTGGCTCCAGTCTCCCACCATTCTGGGATTACAGGCTGAGCCACCGTGCACAATCCCCTGGGGTTTTTAATCTAACCTGCTGCCAATGCAGCAGCCATTCCCAGTGAAAGGTCAAAAGTCTCTCTGGAGGCCTCAGCACATTAGAACTGCCTTTGGTGGGGGTGGGCTGTCAACCTTAACTAACCCCCCTGGGCACTCATAGTAGTTGTGACCCTTTATGCTCAATTTCAAGACATTGGATTCCTGCTCACTCATTTCCCTTTAGTGTTCTTCAACTGAACCAGTGCTCAGTTTAACAAGTACTATTTGAGATTCAATTGAGGACCTGTTAGATGAGGTACACTGTTGAGTGCTGAAGAGTAAGATGCAGGCTCTTCAGGAACCTGCAGCTTAACACAGGGATCAAGGCAGGAAAAGGAGGCAGTTCCACCCTCAAGGACATACTGTGTTGGGGAAGGGAGAGGGAGGAGAACAGGGAGGATATGTGAGGGAGGTGACTTGTTCGGGCTTGCCCAGAATGTTGTGGGGACCCAGAGAGACAGCTCAAAATGTAAACTGCATTGTGGGGCCCAGACCATTCATTGCTTGATTCAGACTGCTTGGAGTGTCTCCTGTTCTCCGAAAGGCATGAAGTGGCATTTAATTTTATTGAAAACCTTTCATTTTCACTAAAGGAAGACCTGGAGCACAGCTCTGAGAAGCCTCAGGGAACTGACACCTGTGTGTGTGTGCCTGGGCCTCTCAGATGGAATCCTGTTCATCATTCAGCTAACTGCATGTACCTGTGGCCAACTGCCTCGTGTTTCTTTTCTTTTTTTTTTTTTTTGAGTCTCACTCTGTTGCCCAGACTGGAGTGCAATGGCACGCTCATGGCCACTGCAGCCTCGACCTGCTGAGCTCAGGCAATCCTTCCACCTCAGCCTTCCAAGGAGCTGGAACTACAGGCACATGCCACCACATCTGGCTAATTTTTTTATTTATTGTGGAAATGAGGTCTTGCCAAGTTGCCCAGGCTGGTCTTGAACCCCTGGACTTAGGCAATCCTCTTCGCCCCACCTCCCAAAGTGCTGAGATTACAGGCATGAGCCCCTGTGCCCAGCTGTGTTTCACTTTCAACATCTCGTGCTCCTGTGAGCTTATTGCCCTGCATGGGATGTCTCAGATGAATCAAGATTATAATGTGAATTTAAATATGATGCTTCAGAGTGTTAATATGTGGAATATATGTATTTATACACATACACACACACACATGCACACATACAGAGTTTCTTCCATCCCTTAGAAGACTTCAGGACTTGTTTAGATGAGGAAAATTTACCCAGAGCCTTCTTAGCACTTGACCAAATCAGGACTTTTCTCTTCTTTACCTGACTCCAAAGTTTTAGACTGGGCAGGACATTCAGATTGTCACAAGCAAAAGACTGCTGATAACTATATGTGTGACCTTGTGTGGAATATTACACCTCTCTGGGCATCAAACTACTCATGTAGAAAAGGAAATAG
Source organism: Carlito syrichta (assembly GCF_000164805.1). Classification (NCBI taxonomy): domain Eukaryota; kingdom Metazoa; phylum Chordata; class Mammalia; order Primates; family Tarsiidae; genus Carlito; species Carlito syrichta. The sequence goes on along the minus strand of NW_007219138.1, from coordinate 2,835 downwards.
GCATCAGGAGGGTCCGATGGGTCATGCTAGTCTTACCCTTCCATGTGCAGGCACTGCATTCTCCACAAGGGGCTCAAGTGTCACTCGTGCCAGGGATCTAAGTGTTCTTGCCAGGCTGTAGGCCCCCTGGGAAGAGTGGCCTTGGCCTAGAACCTGTCTTTATGCTGGCACTAAGGATGGACCAGGCCATGTGAGGTACTTGGTAGGTAACTGTCCAGTGGTTACCAGCGAGGCTGAGGTTTTGGCCTTTACCCCAGCATGGCCTCATCAGGACTCAAGCCCCTCTCTACTCTCATCATCCATGTGTAAATGCCCTTGCAACTCCAAGTCTCTCTGGGCCCCAGCCAAGGAATGAGGTGCAGATGCTGAGACCTCCTCCAGAATATTTGGCCTCTGCCCATGTAGTCCTTCTCTTTCCAGAAGTGAAGAGCCCCACCCCTGTTAAAAACCATTATTTTCATTGGCGGCCATGCTAAAGGAAGCCAGGAGACCACATGCTGATGGTGTGTTGTGTGAGGGCATGCTATATGGAAGTTCGAGTTCATGATGAATGACTTGTATGGTCACAGAGCAAGGAGTATGGTTCTGCCTCTCCGCTCATGGCTCATGTGTATTAACACTGCAGGGAGCCTAGCCCCACCCCCTTCCTGTTAAAAGCATTAAGGCAGCTTTCAGAGAGGAAAACATCATGGCTTCCAAAATGCATTAAGAATGTGCTGCAGGAGCTCGGAGTCCACACTGCCTGCCATCTCTCTTTCTTGCACAGTGGGCTGGTCTTGGAATAAGCTTAGCAGTATCTACTTTAGAAAAGAACTGCTCTGACCTACCTCCCCCGGCTTTCTTTTCACAGCCAATGATGAGGATTACTGGTGCCTCCTGAACCCTGGAGATTGTGTGGTCATGGCAAAGGCAGAAGGCTTCACCATATCCACCAAGAACTATGCTGTCGGCTATGACATGGGGGCCACGCAGTGTGACTTCACGCTCAGCAAAACCAACATGGCCAGGATCCAAGAGATTATGGAGAAGTTTGGGAAGCACCCTGTCAGCCTGCCAGCCAGGCATCTGAAGCTGCGAGGGCAGAAGAGACAACAGCGCGGGTGACCCTCTGGGCTCTCGAGACTCATCCCAGACCCCTGGCAGATTAAGCCAATCTGGTAGTAACTCCATAGCAGAGTTGCTTGGTGTCATTTTCTCTGTAATTCAAGAAGTACCCGAGAGAGCTTGTGCTGCAAGGCAGGCCCCAAAGGGGAGGGCCGGAGGCTTAGGGTATTTTATTTTCTTTGTTCCCATTTTTCCAAATAACTTCAACAGAGCAGCAAAGAAAGGCTGGTGGGAGTGGGAGTGGGAGAATTCCACAAGTCAACTTGGCAGTCTGAGAGAGGAGCCCACCCATTCAGGGCCTCCTGGCTAGGAGGAAAACCAGTATGTCCCCTTTTGGCATGACAGCAGGGTGTCCACATGCATTTGCAATTTGCATGGCTGGAATCGCAGCATTCCGCAGCCCGGCTGTCCCAAATGTTACTATTTGAGATGCTCACAGGCATCCAAAGAGAATCATCTTTCTCTGGCCCTGGGACATTCCAAGCTGCTACAAATAAGTTCTGCATTCTATTGACAATAGGGACATTACCAAGTGAGCATCAGTAGGCCTCTTGCCTTAGTTTACGAACAAAGGATTGTGTTAGCAAAAGGAAGAGAAGGTGAGGTCATCCAGGAAGATCATTGGGTGGTAGGCAAGGGGAGACCTGCATGCTCAGTCCACAAAGATTCCCGCAGCCCCCTGATGACCCAGTAGCCCTGGGGGTTTCCTAGGCAGGGAGACACAGAGGTGGCAGCCTTCATGAGGGACTAGTGAACTTAGCCTGAATCTCCTCTTGGCCTCCTTGGACTTGGAAATTTCCAGAAGTGTACTGGCCTGCAACTCTCTCCTTGCTGGGGGTTCTGCCCCTTCATAGAATTGATTGCTCCTGAGGTGACCCTAACAGCAGTACGGGAGTTATTTTTGATGTGTGGGATGCCAGATCTGACAAAGTGGGCTAAATGTAATGAAAAAGTCTTAAGGTTATCTGTGGAGTATCGGTTTTAGAGAGGTTATTGAATTATGCAAGGATAAAAAAGTTGTGTCTCATTTTTATTAATGTTGCTGCCTCACAAACCTGGGAAGAATGAACAAAATAAAGAAAGCAAATGGCAAGATCCTTCTGGTGTGTGGTTTTTCTGGGTAGACTTGAGGCCACCCAAAGGTCACAACTTACTGCCTCTCTCTGAGGTTGGTCACCCTAGAGAAGGCGCCTGCTTGGGGGTGGACATCCTGTGTCCCCACGAGGCTCAACAGTGGTGCGGACAGCTCTATTTTCCCTGCCTTCATTTTAGGAAAGACATGTGCTTGGGACCCACCAGTGGCTCCTAGAGATGCCAACGGATATCTTTAGAGAAATGATCCTCATGCAACTTTACTGACCCCTTCTGCACCTGGGGTCAGCACACTTTTATTCTAAAGGGTCAGGAAGTATCTTAGGCTTTGCAAGCCATGGTGTCTCTGTTGTAACTGCTCAGTCCTGCTGTTTTAACTCAAAAGGAGACATACCCAGTGCATAAATGAATGGGTGTTGCTGTATTCCAGGAAAACTTTATTTAGAAAAACAAGTGGCAGCTGGATTTGGCTCGCACACTGGGATACAGCTGACTCCTGCTCTAAACCACTGTTGTCTGACAAAACTTTCTGTGATAATGGAAGTGCTCTATTCTGTGTCATCTAATGCAGTAGCCACTAGCTACATGTGGCTATTGAGCTCTTTAACAGTGTCTAGTGCAACTTAGAAACCAGGTTTC
>NW_007219137.1:0-4800 GCF_000164805.1 Carlito syrichta | reverse complement strand
GGGAGCAGGGAGGGTGCCTTCTGGCTCTAGGGACAGAGGGGGAATCACAAAGTCTTCTCACTGTAAACACACACTGAATCAGTAGTGCTGATAACCCGAATAATAGGTTTTTTTCACACTTTCCCAACTCACTGAGCACTACCCTTGATAAGAACCTGGGCTGTGCCTTCCCTGGGTTTTGTTTGTTTGTTTCTTTTGAGTTGGAGTCTTACTCTGCCGCCCAGGCTGGAGTGCAGTGGCATGCTGCTCACAGCCACCACAGCCTCAACCTGCCAGCTCAGGCAATCCTTCCACCTCAGGCTTCCAAGTAGCTGGAACAACAGGCACATGCCACCATACTCGGCTAATTTTTGTGATTTATTCTAGAGACAAGGTCTCACCAAGTTGCCCAGGCTAGACTAGATCCCCTAGGCTCAGACAGTCCTCTGGCTCCAGTCTCCCACCATTCTGGGATTACAGGCTGAGCCACCGTGCACAATCCCCTGGGGTTTTTAATCTAACCTGCTGCCAATGCAGCAGCCATTCCCAGTGAAAGGTCAAAAGTCTCTCTGGAGGCCTCAGCACATTAGAACTGCCTTTGGTGGGGGTGGGCTGTCAACCTTAACTAACCCCCCTGGGCACTCATAGTAGTTGTGACCCTTTATGCTCAATTTCAAGACATTGGATTCCTGCTCACTCATTTCCCTTTAGTGTTCTTCAACTGAACCAGTGCTCAGTTTAACAAGTACTATTTGAGATTCAATTGAGGACCTGTTAGATGAGGTACACTGTTGAGTGCTGAAGAGTAAGATGCAGGCTCTTCAGGAACCTGCAGCTTAACACAGGGATCAAGGCAGGAAAAGGAGGCAGTTCCACCCTCAAGGACATACTGTGTTGGGGAAGGGAGAGGGAGGAGAACAGGGAGGATATGTGAGGGAGGTGACTTGTTCGGGCTTGCCCAGAATGTTGTGGGGACCCAGAGAGACAGCTCAAAATGTAAACTGCATTGTGGGGCCCAGACCATTCATTGCTTGATTCAGACTGCTTGGAGTGTCTCCTGTTCTCCGAAAGGCATGAAGTGGCATTTAATTTTATTGAAAACCTTTCATTTTCACTAAAGGAAGACCTGGAGCACAGCTCTGAGAAGCCTCAGGGAACTGACACCTGTGTGTGTGTGCCTGGGCCTCTCAGATGGAATCCTGTTCATCATTCAGCTAACTGCATGTACCTGTGGCCAACTGCCTCGTGTTTCTTTTCTTTTTTTTTTTTTTTGAGTCTCACTCTGTTGCCCAGACTGGAGTGCAATGGCACGCTCATGGCCACTGCAGCCTCGACCTGCTGAGCTCAGGCAATCCTTCCACCTCAGCCTTCCAAGGAGCTGGAACTACAGGCACATGCCACCACATCTGGCTAATTTTTTTATTTATTGTGGAAATGAGGTCTTGCCAAGTTGCCCAGGCTGGTCTTGAACCCCTGGACTTAGGCAATCCTCTTGCCACCACCTCCCAAAGTGCTGAGATTACAGGCATGAGCCCCTGTGCCCAGCTGTGTTTCACTTTCAACATCTCGTGCTCCTGTGAGCTTATTGCCCTGCATGGGATGTCTCAGATGAATCAAGATTATAATGTGAATTTAAATATGATGCTTCAGAGTGTTAATATGTGGAATATATGTATTTATACACATACACACACACACATGCACACATACAGAGTTTCTTCCATCCCTTAGAAGACTTCAGGACTTGTTTAGATGAGGAAAATTTACCCAGAGCCTTCTTAGCACTTGACCAAATCAGGACTTTTCTCTTCTTTACCTGACTCCAAAGTTTTAGACTGGGCAGGACATTCAGATTGTCACAAGCAAAAGACTGCTGATAACTATATGTGTGACCTTGTGTGGAATATTACACCTCTCTGGGCATCAAACTACTCATGTAGAAAAGGAAATAGGCATCAGGAGGGTCCGATGGGTCATGCTAGTCTTACCCTTCCATGTGCAGGCACTGCATTCTCCACAAGGGGCTCAAGTGTCACTCGTGCCAGGGATCTAAGTGTTCTTGCCAGGCTGTAGGCCCCCTGGGAAGAGTGGCCTTGGCCTATAACCTGTCTTTATGCTGGCACTAAGGATGGACCGGGCCATGTGAGGTACTTGGTAGGTAACTGTCCAGTGGTTACCAGCGAGGCTGAGGTTTTGGCCTTTACCCCAGCATGGCCTCATCAGGACTCAAGCCCCTCTCTACCTCTCATCATCCATGTGTAAATGCCCTTGCAACTCCAAGTCTCTCTGGGCCCCAGCCAAGGAATGAGGTGCAGATGCTGAGACCTCCTCCAGAATATTTGGCCTCTGCCCATGTAGTCCTTCTCTTTCCAGAAGTGAAGAGCCCCACCCCTGTTAAAAACCATTATTTTCATTGGCAGCCATGCTAAAGGAAGCCAGGAGACCACATGCTGATGGTGTGTTGTGTGAGGGCATGCTATATGGAAGTTCGAGTTCATGATGAATGACTTGTATGGTCACAGAGCAAGGAGTATGGTTCTGCCTCTCCGCTCATGGCTCATGTGTATTAACACTGCAGGGAGCCTAGCCCCACCCCCTTCCTGTTAAAAGCATTAAGGCAGCTTTCAGAGAGGAAAACATCATGGCTTCCAAAATGCATTAAGAATGTGCTGCACGAGCTCGGAGTCCACACTGCCTGCCATCTCTCTTTCTTGCACAGTGGGCTGGACTTGGAATAAGCTTAGCAGTATCTACTTTAGAAAAGAACTGCTCTGACCTACCTCCCCCGGCTTTCTTTTCACAGCCAATGATGAGGATTACTGGTGCCTCCTGAACCCTGGAGATTGTGTGGTCATGGCAAAGGCAGAAGGCTTCACCATATCCACCAAGAACTATGCTGTCGGCTATGACATGGGGGCCACGCAGTGTGACTTCACGCTCAGCAAAACCAACATGGCCAGGATCCAAGAGATTATGGAGAAGTTTGGGAAGCACCCTGTCAGCCTGCCAGCCAGGCATCTGAAGCTGCGAGGGCAGAAGAGACAACAGCGCGGGTGACCCTCTGGGCTCTCGAGACTCATCCCAGACCCCTGGCAGATTAAGCCAATCTGGTAGTAACTCCATAGCAGAGTTGCTTGGTGTCATTTTCTCTGTAATTCAAGAAGTACCTGAGAGAGCTTGTGCTGCAAGGCAGGCCCCAAAGGGGAGGGCCGGAGGCTTAGGGTATTTTATTTTCTTTGTTCCCATTTTTCCAAATAACTTCAACAGAGCAGCAAAGAAAGGCTGGTGGGAGTGGGAGTGGGAGAATTCCACAAGTCAACTTGGCAGTCTGAGAGAGGAGCCCACCCATTCAGGGCCTCCTGGCTAGGAGGAAAACCAGTATGTCCCCTTTTGGCATGACAGCAGGGTGTCCACATGCATTTGCAATTTGCATGGCTGGAATCGCAGCATTCCGCAGCCCGGCTGTCCCAAATGTTACTATTTGAGATGCTCACAGGCATCCAAAGAGAATCATCTTTCTCTGGCCCTGGGACATTCCAAGCTGCTACAAATAAGTTCTGCATTCTATTGACAATAGGGACATTACCAAGTGAGCATCAGTAGGCCTCTTGCCTTAGTTTACGAACAAAGGATTGTGTTAGCAAAAGGAAGAGAAGGTGAGGTCATCCAGGAAGATCATTGGGTGGTAGGCAAGGGGAGACCTGCATGCTCAGTCCACAAAGATTCCCGCAGCCCCCTGATGACCCAGTAGCCCTGGGGGTTTCCTAGGCAGGGAGACACAGAGGTGGCAGCCTTCATGAGGGACTAGTGAACTTAGCCTGAATCTCCTCTTGGCCTCCTTGGACTTGGAAATTTCCAGAAGTGTACTGGCCTGCAACTCTCTCCTTGCTGGGGGTTCTGCCCCTTCATAGAATTGATTGCTCCTGAGGTGACCCTAACAGCAGTACGGGAGTTATTTTTGATGTGTGGGATGCCAGATCTGACAAAGTGGGCTAAATGTAATGAAAAAGTCTTAAGGTTATCTGTGGAGTATCGGTTTTAGAGAGGTTATTGAATTATGCAAGGATAAAAAAGTTGTGTCTCATTTTTTATTAATGTTGCTGCCTCACAAACCTGGGAAGAATGAACAAAATAAAGAAAGCAAATGGCAAGATCCTTCTGGTGTGTGGTTTTTCTGGGTAGACTTGAGGCCACCCAAAGGTCACAACTTACTGCCTCTCTCTGAGGTTGGTCACCCTAGAGAAGGCGCATGCTTGGGGGTGGACATCCTGTGTCCCCACGAGGCTCAACAGTGGTGCGGACAGCTCTATTTTCCCTGCCTTCATTTTAGGAAAGACATGTGCTTGGGACCCACCAGTGGCTCCTAGAGATGCCAACGGATATCTTTAGAGAAATGATCCTCATGCAACTTTACTGACCCCTTCTGCACCTGGGGTCAGCACACTTTTATTCTAAAGGGTCAGGAAGTATCTTAGGCTTTGCAAGCCATGGTGTCTCTGTTGTAACTGCTCAGTCCTGCTGTTTTAACTCAAAAGGAGACATACCCAGTGCATAAATGAATGGGTGTTGCTGTATTCCAGGAAAACTTTATTTAGAAAAACAAGTGGCAGCTGGATTTGGCTCGCACACTGGGATACAGCTGACTCCTGCTCTAAACCACTGTTGTCTGACAAAACTTTCTGTGATAATGGAAGTGCTCTATTCTGTGTCATCTAATGCAGTAGCCACTAGCTACATGTGGCTATTGAGCTCTTTAACAGTGTCTAGTGCAACTTAGAAACCAGGTTTCTAGCACTGTATAATTTTTATTAATTTAAATTA
>NW_007219136.1:0-4878 GCF_000164805.1 Carlito syrichta | reverse complement strand
GGGAGCAGGGAGGGTGCCTTCTGGCTCTAGGGACAGAGGGGGAATCACAAAGTCTTCTCACTGTAAACACACACTGAATCAGTAGTGCTGATAACCCGAATAATAGGTTTTTTTCACACTTTCCCAACTCACTGAGCACTACCCTTGATAAGAACCTGGGCTGTGCCTTCCCTGGGTTTTGTTTGTTTGTTTCTTTTGAGTTGGAGTCTTACTCTGCCGCCCAGGCTGGAGTGCAGTGGCATGCTGCTCACAGCCACCACAGCCTCAACCTGCCAGCTCAGGCAATCCTTCCACCTCAGGCTTCCAAGTAGCTGGAACAACAGGCACATGCCACCATACTCGGCTAATTTTTGTGATTTATTCTAGAGACAAGGTCTCACCAAGTTGCCCAGGCTAGACTAGATCCCCTAGGCTCAGACAGTCCTCTGGCTCCAGTCTCCCACCATTCTGGGATTACAGGCTGAGCCACCGTGCACAATCCCCTGGGGTTTTTAATCTAACCTGCTGCCAATGCAGCAGCCATTCCCAGTGAAAGGTCAAAAGTCTCTCTGGAGGCCTCAGCACATTAGAACTGCCTTTGGTGGGGGTGGGCTGTCAACCTTAACTAACCCCCCTGGGCACTCATAGTAGTTGTGACCCTTTATGCTCAATTTCAAGACATTGGATTCCTGCTCACTCATTTCCCTTTAGTGTTCTTCAACTGAACCAGTGCTCAGTTTAACAAGTACTATTTGAGATTCAATTGAGGACCTGTTAGATGAGGTACACTGTTGAGTGCTGAAGAGTAAGATGCAGGCTCTTCAGGAACCTGCAGCTTAACACAGGGATCAAGGCAGGAAAAGGAGGCAGTTCCACCCTCAAGGACATACTGTGTTGGGGAAGGGAGAGGGAGGAGAACAGGGAGGATATGTGAGGGAGGTGACTTGTTCGGGCTTGCCCAGAATGTTGTGGGGACCCAGAGAGACAGCTCAAAATGTAAACTGCATTGTGGGGCCCAGACCATTCATTGCTTGATTCAGACTGCTTGGAGTGTCTCCTGTTCTCCGAAAGGCATGAAGTGGCATTTAATTTTATTGAAAACCTTTCATTTTCACTAAAGGAAGACCTGGAGCACAGCTCTGAGAAGCCTCAGGGAACTGACACCTGTGTGTGTGTGCCTGGGCCTCTCAGATGGAATCCTGTTCATCATTCAGCTAACTGCATGTACCTGTGGCCAACTGCCTCGTGTTTCTTTTCTTTTTTTTTTTTTTTAAGTCTCACTCTGTTGCCCAGACTGGAGTGCAATGGCACGCTCATGGCCACTGCAGCCTCGACCTGCTGAGCTCAGGCAATCCTTCCACCTCAGCCTTCCAAGGAGCTGGAACTACAGGCACATGCCACCACATCTGGCTAATTTTTTTATTTATTGTGGAAATGAGGTCTTGCCAAGTTGCCCAGACTGGTCTTGAACCCCTGGACTTAGGCAATCCTCTTGCCACCACCTCCCAAAGTGCTGAGATTACAGGCATGAGCCCCTGTGCCCAGCTGTGTTTCACTTTCAACATCTCGTGCTCCTGTGAGCTTATTGCCCTGCATGGGATGTCTCAGATGAATCAAGATTATAATGTGAATTTAAATATGATGCTTCAGAGTGTTAATATGTGGAATATATGTATTTATACACATACACACACACACATGCACACATACAGAGTTTCTTCCATCCCTTAGAAGACTTCAGGACTTGTTTAGATGAGGAAAATTTACCCAGAGCCTTCTTAGCACTTGACCAAATCAGGACTTTTCTCTTCTTTACCTGACTCCAAAGTTTTAGACTGGGCAGGACATTCAGATTGTCACAAGCAAAAGACTGCTGATAACTATATGTGTGACCTTGTGTGGAATATTACACCTCTCTGGGCATCAAACTACTCATGTAAAAAAGGAAATAGGCATCAGGAGGGTCCGATGGGTCATGCTAGTCTTACCCTTCCATGTGCAGGCACTGCATTCTCCACAAGGGGCTCAAGTGTCACTCGTGCCAGGGATCTAAGTGTTCTTGCCAGGCTGTAGGCCCCCTGGGAAGAGTGGCCTTGGCCTAGAACCTGTCTTTATGCTGGCACTAAGGATGGACCGGGCCATGTGAGGTACTTGGTAGGTAACTGTCCAGTGGTTACCAGCGAGGCTGAGGTTTTGGCCTTTACCCCAGCATGGCCTCATCAGGACTCAAGCCCCTCTCTACCTCTCATCATCCATGTGTAAATGCCCTTGCAACTCCAAGTCTCTCTGGGCCCCAGCCAAGGAATGAGGTGCAGATGCTGAGACCTCCTCCAGAATATTTGGCCTCTGCCCATGTAGTCCTTCTCTTTCCAGAAGTGAAGAGCCCCACCCCTGTTAAAACCATTATTTTCATTGGCGGCCATGCTAAAGGAAGCCAGGAGACCACATGCTGATGGTGTGTTGTGTGAGGGCATGCTATATGGAAGTTCGAGTTCATGATGAATGACTTGTATGGTCACAGAGCAAGGAGTATGGTTCTGCCTCTCCGCTCATGGCTCATGTGTATTAACACTGCAGGGAGCCTAGCCCCACCCCCTTCCTGTTAAAAGCATTAAGGCAGCTTTCAGAGAGGAAAACATCATGGCTTCCAAAATGCATTAAGAATGTGCTGCAGGAGCTCGGAGTCCACACTGCCTGCCATCTCTCTTTCTTGCACAGTGGGCTGGTCTTGGAATAAGCTTAGCAGTATCTACTTTAGAAAAGAACTGCTCTGACCTACCTCCCCCGGCTTTCTTTTCACAGCCAATGATGAGGATTACTGGTGCCTCCTGAACCCTGGAGATTGTGTGGTCATGGCAAAGGCAGAAGGCTTCACCATATCCACCAAGAACTATGCTGTCGGCTATGACATGGGGGCCACGCAGTGTGACTTCACGCTCAGCAAAACCAACATGGCCAGGATCCAAGAGATTATGGAGAAGTTTGGGAAGCACCCTGTCAGCCTGCCAGCCAGGCATCTGAAGCTGCGAGGGCAGAAGAGACAACAGCGCGGGTGACCCTCTGGGCTCTCGAGACTCATCCCAGACCCCTGGCAGATTAAGCCAATCTGGTAGTAACTCCATAGCAGAGTTGCTTGGTGTCATTTTCTCTGTAATTCAAGAAGTACCCGAGAGAGCTTGTGCTGCAAGGCAGGCCCCAAAGGGGAGGGCCGGAGGCTTAGGGTATTTTATTTTCTTTGTTCCCATTTTTCCAAATAACTTCAACAGAGCAGCAAAGAAAGGCTGGTGGGAGTGGGAGTGGGAGAATTCCACAAGTCAACTTGGCAGTCTGAGAGAGGAGCCCACCCATTCAGGGCCTCCTGGCTAGGAGGAAAACCAGTATGTCCCCTTTTGGCATGACAGCAGGGTGTCCACATGCATTTGCAATTTGCATGGCTGGAATCGCAGCATTCCGCAGCCCGGCTGTCCCAAATGTTACTATTTGAGATGCTCACAGGCATCCAAAGAGAATCATCTTTCTCTGGCCCTGGGACATTCCAAGCTGCTACAAATAAGTTCTGCATTCTATTGACAATAGGGACATTACCAAGTGAGCATCAGTAGGCCTCTTGCCTTAGTTTACGAACAAAGGATTGTGTTAGCAAAAGGAAGAGAAGGTGAGGTCATCCAGGAAGATCATTGGGTGGTAGGCAAGGGGAGACCTGCATGCTCAGTCCACAAAGATTCCCGCAGCCCCCTGATGACCCAGTAGCCCTGGGGGTTTCCTAGGCAGGGAGACACAGAGGTGGCAGCCTTCATGAGGGACTAGTGAACTTAGCCTGAATCTCCTCTTGGCCTCCTTGGACTTGGAAATTTCCAGAAGTGTACTGGCCTGCAACTCTCTCCTTGCTGGGGGTTCTGCCCCTTCATAGAATTGATTGCTCCTGAGGTGACCCTAACAGCAGTACGGGAGTTATTTTTGATGTGTGGGATGCCAGATCTGACAAAGTGGGCTAAATGTAATGAAAAAGTCTTAAGGTTATCTGTGGAGTATCGGTTTTAGAGAGGTTATTGAATTATGCAAGGATAAAAAAGTTGTGTCTCATTTTTTATTAATGTTGCTGCCTCACAAACCTGGGAAGAATGAACAAAATAAAGAAAGCAAATGGCAAGATCCTTTCTGGTGTGTGATTTTTCTGGGTAGACTTGAGGGCCACCCAAAAGGTCACAACTTACTGCCTCTCTCTGAGGGTTGGTCACCCTAGAGAAGGCGCCTGCTTGGGGGTGGACATCCTGTGTCCCCACGAGGCTCAACAGTGGTGCGGACAGCTCTATTTTTCCCTGCCTTCATTTTAGGAAAGACATGTGCTTGGGACCCACCAGTGGCTCCTAGAGATGCCAACGGATATCTTTAGAGAAATGATCCTCATGCAACTTTACTGACCCCTTCTGCACCTGGGGTCAGCACACTTTTATTCTAAAGGGTCAGGAAGTATCTTAGGCTTTGCAAGCCATGGTGTCTCTGTTGTAACTGCTCAGTCCTGCTGTTTTAACTCAAAAGGAGACATACCCAGTGCATAAATGAATGGGTGTTGCTGTATTCCAGGAAAACTTTATTTAGAAAAACAAGTGGCAGCTGGATTTGGCTCGCACACTGGGATACAGCTGACTCCTGCTCTAAACCACTGTTGTCTGACAAAACTTTCTGTGATAATGGAAGTGCTCTATTCTGTGTCATCTAATGCAGTAGCCACTAGCTACATGTGGCTATTGAGCTCTTTAACAGTGTCTAGTGCAACTTAGAAACCAGGTTTCTAGCACTGTATAATTTTTATTAATTTAAATTAAACTTTCAATAGCCACTTGCGACTGCAGGCTATATATTGGACCATGCAGCTTGCAGCTAAGCCCGCCGTAGGAA
>NW_007219135.1:0-8721 GCF_000164805.1 Carlito syrichta | reverse complement strand
GGGAGCAGGGAGGGTGCCTTCTGGCTCTAGGGACAGAGGGGGAATCACAAAGTCTTCTCACTGTAAACACACACTGAATCAGTAGTGCTGATAACCCGAATAATAGGTTTTTTTCACACTTTCCCAACTCACTGAGCACTACCCTTGATAAGAACCTGGGCTGTGCCTTCCCTGGGTTTTGTTTGTTTGTTTCTTTTGAGTTGGAGTCTTACTCTGCCGCCCAGGCTGGAGTGCAGTGGCATGCTGCTCACAGCCACCACAGCCTCAACCTGCCAGCTCAGGCAATCCTTCCACCTCAGGCTTCCAAGTAGCTGGAACAACAGGCACATGCCACCATACTCGGCTAATTTTTGTGATTTATTCTAGAGACAAGGTCTCACCAAGTTGCCCAGGCTAGACTAGATCCCCTAGGCTCAGACAGTCCTCTGGCTCCAGTCTCCCACCATTCTGGGATTACAGGCTGAGCCACCGTGCACAATCCCCTGGGGTTTTTAATCTAACCTGCTGCCAATGCAGCAGCCATTCCCAGTGAAAGGTCAAAAGTCTCTCTGGAGGCCTCAGCACATTAGAACTGCCTTTGGTGGGGGTGGGCTGTCAACCTTAACTAACCCCCCTGGGCACTCATAGTAGTTGTGACCCTTTATGCTCAATTTCAAGACATTGGATTCCTGCTCACTCATTTCCCTTTAGTGTTCTTCAACTGAACCAGTGCTCAGTTTAACAAGTACTATTTGAGATTCAATTGAGGACCTGTTAGATGAGGTACACTGTTGAGTGCTGAAGAGTAAGATGCAGGCTCTTCAGGAACCTGCAGCTTAACACAGGGATCAAGGCAGGAAAAGGAGGCAGTTCCACCCTCAAGGACATACTGTGTTGGGGAAGGGAGAGGGAGGAGAACAGGGAGGATATGTGAGGGAGGTGACTTGTTCGGGCTTGCCCAGAATGTTGTGGGGACCCAGAGAGACAGCTCAAAATGTAAACTGCATTGTGGGGCCCAGACCATTCATTGCTTGATTCAGACTGCTTGGAGTGTCTCCTGTTCTCCGAAAAGCATGAAGTGGCATTTAATTTTATTGAAAACCTTTCATTTTCACTAAAGGAAGACCTGGAGCACAGCTCTGAGAAGCCTCAGGGAACTGACACCTGTGTGTGTGTGCCTGGGCCTCTCAGATGGAATCCTGTTCATCATTCAGCTAACTGCATGTACCTGTGGCCAACTGCCTCGTGTTTCTTTTCTTTTTTTTTTTTTTTGAGTCTCACTCTGTTGCCCAGACTGGAGTGCAATGGCACGCTCATGGCCACTGCAGCCTCGACCTGCTGAGCTCAGGCAATCCTTCCACCTCAGCCTTCCAAGGAGCTGGAACTACAGGCACATGCCACCACATCTGGCTAATTTTTTTATTTATTGTGGAAATGAGGTCTTGCCAAGTTGCCCAGACTGGTCTTGAACCCCTGGACTTAGGCAATCCTCTTGCCACCACCTCCCAAAGTGCTGAGATTACAGGCATGAGCCCCTGTGCCCAGCTGTGTTTCACTTTCAACATCTCGTGCTCCTGTGAGCTTATTGCCCTGCATGGGATGTCTCAGATGAATCAAGATTATAATGTGAATTTAAATATGATGCTTCAGAGTGTTAATATGTGGAATATATGTATTTATACACATACACACACACACATGCACACATACAGAGTTTCTTCCATCCCTTAAAAAACTTCAGGACTTGTTTAGATGAGGAAAATTTACCCAGAGCCTTCTTAGCACTTGACCAAATCAGGACTTTTCTCTTCTTTACCTGACTCCAAAGTTTTAGACTGGGCAGGACATTCAGATTGTCACAAGCAAAAGACTGCTGATAACTATATGTGTGACCTTGTGTGGAATATTACACCTCTCTGGGCATCAAACTACTCATGTAGAAAAGGAAATAGGCATCAGGAGGGTCTGATGGGTCATGCTAGTCTTACCCTTCCATGTGCAGGCACTGCATTCTCCACAAGGGGCTCAAGTGTCACTCGTGCCAGGGATCTAAGTGTTCTTGCCAGGCTGTAGGCCCCCTGGGAAGAGTGGCCTTGGCCTAGAACCTGTCTTTATGCTGGCACTAAGGATGGACCGGGCCATGTGAGGTACTTGGTAGGTAACTGTCCAGTGGTTACCAGCGAGGCTGAGGTTTTGGCCTTTACCCCAGCATGGCCTCATCAGGACTCAAGCCCCTCTCTACCTCTCATCATCCATGTGTAAATGCCCTTGCAACTCCAAGTCTCTCTGGGCCCCAGCCAAGGAATGAGGTGCAGATGCTGAGACCTCCTCCAGAATATTTGGCCTCTGCCCATGTAGTCCTTCTCTTTCCAGAAGTGAAGAGCCCCACCCCTGTTAAAAACCATTATTTTCATTGGCAGCCATGCTAAAGGAAGCCAGGAGACCACATGCTGATGGTGTGTTGTGTGAGGGCATGCTATATGGAAGTTCGAGTTCATGATGAATGACTTGTATGGTCACAGAGCAAGGAGTATGGTTCTGCCTCTCCGCTCATGGCTCATGTGTATTAACACTGCAGGGAGCCTAGCCCCACCCCCTTCCTGTTAAAAGCATTAAGGCAGCTTTCAGAGAGGAAAACATCATGGCTTCCAAAATGCATTAAGAATGTGCTGCAGGAGCTCGGAGTCCACACTGCCTGCCATCTCTCTTTCTTGCACAGTGGGCTGGTCTTGGAATAAGCTTAGCAGTATCTACTTTAGAAAAGAACTGCTCTGACCTACCTCCCCCGGCTTTCTTTTCACAGCCAATGATGAGGATTACTGGTGCCTCCTGAACCCTGGAGATTGTGTGGTCATGGCAAAGGCAGAAGGCTTCACCATATCCACCAAGAACTATGCTGTCGGCTATGACATGGGGGCCACGCAGTGTGACTTCACGCTCAGCAAAACCAACATGGCCAGGATCCAAGAGATTATGGAGAAGTTTGGGAAGCACCCTGTCAGCCTGCCAGCCAGGCATCTGAAGCTGCGAGGGCAGAAGAGACAACAGCGCGGGTGACCCTCTGGGCTCTCGAGACTCATCCCAGACCCCTGGCAGATTAAGCCAATCTGGTAGTAACTCCATAGCAGAGTTGCTTGGTGTCATTTTCTCTGTAATTCAAGAAGTACCCGAGAGAGCTTGTGCTGCAAGGCAGGCCCCAAAGGGGAGGGCCGGAGGCTTAGGGTATTTTATTTTCTTTGTTCCCATTTTTCCAAATAACTTCAACAGAGCAGCAAAGAAAGGCTGGTGGGAGTGGGAGTGGGAGAATTCCACAAGTCAACTTGGCAGTCTGAGAGAGGAGCCCACCCATTCAGGGCCTCCTGGCTAGGAGGAAAACCAGTATGTCCCCTTTTGGCATGACAGCAGGGTGTCCACATGCATTTGCAATTTGCATGGCTGGAATCGCAGCATTCCGCAGCCCGGCTGTCCCAAATGTTACTATTTGAGATGCTCACAGGCATCCAAAGAGAATCATCTTTCTCTGGCCCTGGGACATTCCAAGCTGCTACAAATAAGTTCTGCATTCTATTGACAATAGGGACATTACCAAGTGAGCATCAGTAGGCCTCTTGCCTTAGTTTACGAACAAAGGATTGTGTTAGCAAAAGGAAGAGAAGGTGAGGTCATCCAGGAAGATCATTGGGTGGTAGGCAAGGGGAGACCTGCATGCTCAGTCCACAAAGATTCCCGCAGCCCCCTGATGACCCAGTAGCCCTGGGGGTTTCCTAGGCAGGGAGACACAGAGGTGGCAGCCTTCATGAGGGACTAGTGAACTTAGCCTGAATCTCCTCTTGGCCTCCTTGGACTTGGAAATTTCCAGAAGTGTACTGGCCTGCAACTCTCTCCTTGCTGGGGGTTCTGCCCCTTCATAGAATTGATTGCTCCTGAGGTGACCCTAACAGCAGTACGGGAGTTATTTTTGATGTGTGGGATGCCAGATCTGACAAAGTGGGCTAAATGTAATGAAAAAGTCTTAAGGTTATCTGTGGAGTATCGGTTTTAGAGAGGTTATTGAATTATGCAAGGATAAAAAAGTTGTGTCTCATTTTTTATTAATGTTGCTGCCTCACAAACCTGGGAAGAATGAACAAAATAAAGAAAGCAAATGGCAAGATCCTTCTGGTGTGTGGTTTTTCTGGGTAGACTTGAGGCCACCCAAAGGTCACAACTTACTGCCTCTCTCTGAGGTTGGTCACCCTAGAGAAGGCGCCTGCTTGGGGGTGGACATCCTGTGTCCCCACGAGGCTCAACAGTGGTGCGGACAGCTCTATTTTCCCTGCCTTCATTTTAGGAAAGACATGTGCTTGGGACCCACCAGTGGCTCCTAGAGATGCCAACGGATATCTTTAGAGAAATGATCCTCATGCAACTTTACTGACCCCTTCTGCACCTGGGGTCAGCACACTTTTATTCTAAAGGGTCAGGAAGTATCTTAGGCTTTGCAAGCCATGGTGTCTCTGTTGTAACTGCTCAGTCCTGCTGTTTTAACTCAAAAGGAGACATACCCAGTGCATAAATGAATGGGTGTTGCTGTATTCCAGGAAAACTTTATTTAGAAAAACAAGTGGCAGCTGGATTTGGCTCGCACACTGGGATACAGCTGACTCCTGCTCTAAACCACTGTTGTCTGACAAAACTTTCTGTGATAATGGAAGTGCTCTATTCTGTGTCATCTAATGCAGTAGCCACTAGCTACATGTGGCTATTGAGCTCTTTAACAGTGTCTAGTGCAACTTAGAAACCAGGTTTCTAGCACTGTATAATTTTTATTAATTTAAATTAAACTTTCAATAGCCACTTGCGACTGCAGGCTATATATTGGACCATGCAGCTTGCAACTAAGCCCGCCGTAGGAAAATATTACCCTCCAGCATTAGACATGTGCCTCTGTAGCTCAGAAAGGCTCATCATTCCATGAAATTTGGGTCCCTACCACATCTGATATGGAAGACCTTGGTGCATGATGACCCAGTCTTGTTGCTGGTGTTCAGCTCTGGAAACTTCAGGGCCGCTGTCCACAGGCTCCTGCATCTGTGTTGTCCTCCACCTCTCTGCAGAGCCTGTCATCAAACTGAACTCATCAATGGGTTCCTTAGGTTCACACCAGAACTCTGTGTTTGAGGCTGGCAGGAGCCCTTGGGTGTGTGTGGTCTCAGGCCAGACATCCTCTCCGAACTGTCATCTGCTCCTCCAAAGTGAAACCCTCAAGCTTGATAGACTCTAAAGGTCAGGCTGACTCTGGCATCCACTGATTTCCAGCAGAGCTGATGTCCTGGATCCCTGATGCTCTGTTCTCTGTTGGAGTGCTTCTCGTGTGGCCCTTCCATAACACAGCACCTCCTCGCTGGACCTTCTAGCCCATGCCACCCCCCTTGACCCAGCTCCTGGAATGCCTCTCCTACTTGCTTTCTCCTCTGCTTCTCAGCCAGAATCACCCTCATGACTCTTTCCCAGGGGCTAGGCCCGGGCTTTTGCATGCACTGCCTTTCCCGCTGTGGAAAACCTCCCTGCTTCTCTCTCCAGACTTATTTCAAGATGCCAGTTCCTCCAGGAAGCCTCCCTTCCTCTCAAGACCAGGGCGATTCCTCATGGCTGTGAACAGATCTGCAGAACCCTTGGGGCCTCTCAGAGGCGTCGTCTTCCTTCAGGTTAACTCTGCTGTTGGCCTAGAAGCTCCCCAAGGGGAGGACCAGTGTCCTCCTTAGAATTTGCTGCCACAGGGCTCCTACTATGTGATTCCAAACACATGTGGAATTGAACTAGACTCCTGCTATGTGATGCCCTGTTTTTAAGATTCCCTTACACATTAAGAAAGTGTGGTTTTAAAGTTGAAAACCTGCCATCTGAATTTATTTAATGTCTTTCTCTCTTCTCAAGAGTCTTCATTTTATAAGTGAAATCTTGACTGAGTGGAAACATGTCTAAACATTGATAGAATGTTTGTGGGTCCACCATACATTTGTCATCTTTATTGTCTCACTTGGGTCCCAGGCAGGCCGCAGCAGCAGTACCCTTTCTAATGTGGCCTCTATGTTCTGTTGAAGGGCATAAGGAGCTGTGGAGAGCAGAAGCCCAATCAGGATTTGTAGTGATCACAGTCCATCTTCTATGGCAGGAGTGTCCAACCTTTTGGCTTTCCTGGGCCACATCATGTAAACAGGAATTGTCTTGGGCCACACATAAATTATACAATATATTAGTGTAGATACATAATAAGACTTCTTTTATTTTTTATATTTTATTATAAAGTTTAGAAAAATGAGAACAATATAAAACTAGTGAAAAATTTGACCTTTTTATTGTAAAACAAATCCATCCGTGTTAGTGGAAGTGTTTGCAATTCCTAGTGAGTTCTCAAGGTGCTCATCGGAAATGTTTGTTCAAATTGTGTTCTTTGTGTGTTTCATAATTGAAAAGGGCTACTCACAAATGCATGTGCTGCAAAAAAAGCAGCATCATGAAAAAGACATGACTGTGAACTTCAAAAATACATGAGGTCACTAGGAAAATCAATGCTAAAAAACTCATGATGTTAAATGATTTTGTGGGACCACATTATTAGCTATCCTGAACCACATGTGGCCCATGGGCTTCAGGTTGGACATGTCTGTTCTCCAGGTTGTGGGGCTGAGTCTTTAAGAGGAAAGCCCAGGAGTGATTCTGTCTTTGCCCAACAAGGCCATTCCAGCAACTATGCGGCTGCGGTGTGGTGTGAATATGTGCAGTCATGATGTAGAGTGAATGAGTTGCATTTCAATGGTATTTTGAGCAGCAAGCACAAGAAAGTGTCCCAGGTTTGCAGGTTCAGAATTGGCTCTAGTGGCTACCACCCTGCCTGGGCATGTGGACATACCCACATGTCCTTACCACTTTTTATTGGTGTCCCCATGCCCAGGGTGGTCACAGTGAGGAGGGACCTGCTACCTACAAAACCACAAGTCAGCAGGACTGGCCAGAAAGCTGCAGAATCTGGTTTACCACAGCCTGAGTCGGCAACTGAGCTCTGGGTACCAGGGCAACTATTCCTGAGACCACACAGGCTCTTCCTCCTGTCTATATTTCCCCCAACACATAAACATAGCTCCAAGTTTCCAGTCAAGGTGCAGGGAGTCCAGGGAAAATCAGGAAAAAAAGATATCAGAGAGCTGGGACATATGGGTCTTTCAGTACCTTCTGGCATATGAAGAGGACAACGACATCTTTAGAGCTGAGGGGTGCTTGTGAAATCTGTGAGGCCAAGGATGGCAACCAGGTTTCCTCTTGAAGATCAACTTTGATTTATTGGTAGTAGTCGCTTGGGGTTCTGTGTTAAGAAGTATTCTGAAGCAGAGTTCTGGCTTAATGGAAAGAATGCTGCCACTGATTAGCTATATCTGCTCTGGGGGTGGCAAGAGATGAGGTCAGGGATGCCTGGTGTTTCCATACCCAAACTAGTCTAATCCTCCTGGGTTTAGAGACAGGAAAACAGGCCCAGAGAAGAGCACCAAGTGTCCAAAGTCCTAGTTCAGTTCGTGGCCGAGGCAGGACTCTCAAAGCAGTGCTCCTTCCACTGCCTGCCTGGAAACCCACAAGTAGGTCCTGGAGAAGCCCTAGGATCTGTGTCCCTTAGTCTGCAAAACCCAACTTTCTCAGGAGCAACTCACACCCGAGGCTGTTACAGGGCCTGGGGAGCCACGGGTACATTTCCTAAAGCAGAGGACAAAGGACAGAGGCCTTATCTCATAAGTTTGTCTGGGGAAATTGTTAGTCAGGAGCTGATTAAATATGTACTGAAGCCCCAAGAAACTCATCGGGCCTGATTCAATGCTTTTTGCCATCATCACTCCCTGTTGGCTTGGGATGTCCTAATGGCTGACGATGTCTGACTGCCTGGTCCCATTTTGAATTTTGACTGGTGATGTGCATCAGAGGTGCAACCTCCACGTCTGAAACCTGGTTGGCTTCCTGGGTGTGGGGAGGTCAGCACCTTGCTGGCATTGTCTGTTTTCTAATCTGTCATGAGATCCAGCTGGAGGAGAAGGAGGCAGTGGCTCCACTCAGTGCTCACTAAGGCACGCGGTTAAAGGACTGTCCCACTCATCATCGTGTCCACATCCACAGATACGGCCACTTTGGAGCTTCCACCCAGTCTCTCTGAGCAAGGCTGAGTGGTGAGTATGCACTGTAATGCCTGTCCATCTGTGTGAGTATGCATCCATTGGCCTCACTCACTTCTGAGGCCTTCAGAGTAGAGTTCAGTAAAGCAAAGTGTTGGGCTGCCTCTTCTGTGGAGCCAGGAGATCTGGGTTCAAGTCCCAACACTGCTACCTATGCCCAGCACAGCCTTGGGCAAATCATGTAACCTTATGAATCTCAGTTTGCTCATCTGTAAAATGGGCATAGAAATGGGGCCTACCTTGAACGTCTGTCATGAGGCTTCCACAAAAAGCATTTAGATAGGCACCAGGCATGTGACAAGCACTAAGATGCAGTTCTTTTACAGGTACTATGTTGCCAGCACTGTGCAATACCTCTCTGAATCCACACAATTGCATTTAGAGGTAAATATATTATTCCATTTTTCAGATGAGGAAGCTGAGGCTTCGGGCGTGCATGGATACGTATAGTCAGGTGATTTTGATTTTTTAAAAGTTAACACTAGGATGAAAGCTGCTATCTTGAGACACTCCTCAATTTGCTCCCCAAAACTGCATTTTCTGAATG
>NW_007219134.1:0-674 GCF_000164805.1 Carlito syrichta | reverse complement strand
CCATGTGATTCAGTAATTTCACTGTCGAGAATATACCTGTAAGGAACTCAAATCATTTTCCAAAAAGATACCTGCACCAAGTATGTTTTTTGTAGCTATAATCCCAATTGCAATAAAACATAATTACCAGCCATGTTGCCCGTCAAATCTGGAATGGATAAAAATCAATGTGGTATATACACAGTGGAATATTATGCAACCATAAAAAAGGACAGGTAGAAGGATTTTGCAGAACGTTTGCTGGATATGAGGTAGACCATTTTCAGTACTTTGTCAAGTAAACAAAGAACAGAGTCCCATATGTTCTCACTCATGAGCTGAACTTGATCACTTATAGTGCTGTAAGAAAGTGATTGGCAGTAGTGAAAAACTGTTTACGGGGATGGGTGAGATTGCCAGTGAAGGGATATTGCTAAGGAAGGGAGGGGCATACTTCATCAACATGGGACCCTGCATAATCAATGTTTGTATATCTAATTCTGAATTGTTCCCCACATTTTCTAAAAAATTAAAAGAAATTATTAATAAATAAATGAAAGCTGTAAAACATGCATCTGACTTTGTTTATTCTATTTTTTTTACTTTAAAAATGGTTATTAATCAGGGTTGGGCCTAGAAATATTCATTATGCAGGGATTGTTTTGTAAGAATTTAAAATACTCCAATGATAACTC
>NW_007219133.1:0-8125 GCF_000164805.1 Carlito syrichta | reverse complement strand
CGTTCCTCTCAATGAAGACTGCTTTAAAAACAAAAAAGACTCACTCGTTTAGAGGATTCTTGAATGGTCATTTATTACTGGAAAAATTTTTGGATAGGTGTGAACATATGCTTCCCTTCACTTCTTGGGAATGAAATCCACCATGTCTACTGCATTTGGCGGAGCACTGTACACATGTGCTTAAAGCCTAGTGATTGCTCAGGGGTCAAGGTCCCTCCCATTATGATGTAAAAGTTCTGAGGCTGACGTTATAAATGAAAATTTAACATGTTTGTTTCCCTGACTTTACTTACCTCTTTTAATGTAAAAATTAGCCTTTTAGTCAATCTACAGATTCAATGAAATAACCGTTAAGTTAAAATCATTGTTCTCAAACCTGGAACTTAAAATAAACGATTCATATAAAACCATAAACTATCATGAATAGCCAAAAGAATCTTATGAAAAGAAGCAAAGCAGGTGCTATCACTGTTTCAGACTTCAAGCTCTTCTATATGTTTACAGTATTCAACACAGGCTGGTATTGTTACAAGAATATGTACATGGGCCAATGGATCAGGACAGAGAATGAAATCCTCAAATTTTCAACCAACTCATCTTTGAAAAAACATCCAAGACCCACTGGTTTATGGTGAACATATTCAGTAAATGGTGTTAGGAAAAGGTTGACAACATGCACAAGATTGTAACGGGACATCTATCTATCACCATACATATTAACTCTAAATGTATCAATGACAGAAACGTAAAACACCAAAATATAATAATATTAGAAAATGCAGGAGATGACATTAGGGAAACTGGAACTGGAAACTAATTCCTCCTCACAGCCCTAAATACCCATGCCTTATGAAGTAAGTTAGACAAGTGGGATCTCATCAAATTAATACTCATCTGCAAAACAAAAGAAACCATCAGAAGAGCAGGGATACAGCCAACAGAATGGGAAAAACGATCCTCCACAAATATATCTGTAAAAAGGCATAACATCTAGGATCTACAAGTAAATCAAAACTCAGCAAAATCAGACAAACATTCCCTTTGAAAAGTGTGCAATATTTGGGATTGGACACTTTTCATAAAAAGAGATACAGGTAGCCAGGAGACACATGAAAATTGCTCAACCTCACAATCATCAAAGAAATGCAAATGAAACCACTTTGAAATTCCACATACCCCCTGTAATACTGGCCATCGTTAATAAAGCAAATAATAACAGATGCATGTCAGAATTTGGGAAGAAATAAATGCTTCTACACTGCATGTGACAGAAAAGTAGATCATCATCTTTCAAAACCAGTCTGGTGGTTTGTAAAGGGAGAAGATCATGACCTACTATGTGACACAGTAATTCCCCCGTCAAGAATATATCTGGAGGAACTCAAATAATTTTACCAAAAAGATACCTGCACCAGTATGTTTTTTGCAGCTCTAATCACAATTGCAAAAAAACCATGGTACCAACCATGTTGCCCAAAAAAGCTGGAATGTATAAAATAAATGTCGTATATACACAGTGGAATATTATGGAGTCATAAAAAAGGACAGATAGAAGGATTTTGGAAAACATTTGATGGATGTGAGGTAGGTTATTTTCAATGATTTCTCACAGAAACAAAGAACAGAGGTCCATATGTTCTCACTCATAAGCTGAACTTGATCACTTATAGTGCTGTAAGAGAGTGGAAATAGTGGAAATCTGTTTAATGGGAGGGATGAGATTAGCAGTGGAGGGATACTGCTAAGGAAGGGAGGGGCATACCTCATCAACCAGGTTTCCTGCATAATCAATGTTTGTATATTTAATCTGAATAAATAATTAAATAAATAAAGAAATGGAAGCTGTAAAACATGCAATTGACTTTGTTTATTTTTTCCTTGTTTTTCACTTTAAAAATGATTATAATTCAGGGTTTGTTTTAGACATGTTCATTCTGCAGGGGTTAATAGTTTAAGAATTGTATAATAATCCAAGGATAACTCCTTTTCCATTGAATACTTTGGAATTCATGCTATAATTCAGCCTTCAAAATTGACAACTACAGTGTTTCTCAAATAAATTCTCAATGTTTTATTCTGCCTAAATTGAAACTTGTTGAGATTCCAGATCTATATGATTCTTAGAAAACGGAACCTTGAGATTCAGTGTAACTAAGTGCTATACAAAAGGCAGAATGCATAATAAATCTGAAAAATTTTATAAAATAAAGCAACATCATAATTTAATACAGCTTAATTCATTCTTAAAATTTGTGTAATTTTTTTGGTGCACTCTGCATTTTCTGATTGTTAATTTTGATTAAATATTATAGATGTGCAATCTTTAGATAAATGTCTTCCTTATATATTTGAAGGAAATATAAAATCTCATTCCCTTTATATTTTAACCCAATTTATATTTTAAAAGTGTATTTCCATTTAATCACCTAGTATTTTCTCTACCCAAGACATAATGCTGTACTCTGCAACAAAGTATCTGATTAATCTGATACTTTTAATCTCCAAGCATTTAGAATGAGGCACACAAAAAAAGAGAATTTGTAGGCCAATATATATAATCCAAAATAACATGGAGATGTACAAATTAGTAAGTATTTGGGCTCAGCTTTGGTATAAAAATTAAGATTATTGAAAATTCTGGAAAATTGATTTTGATCTTGGAAAAACAATGTGAAAATCCTGTATGAACACTGCTCAAAGGCTGTTACATAATACTAAAAACACCCAAAATTTTCTAAAATAAAGTGCTAAAATATTATTTAGTTGTGCTATAACCAAGCTCCAATAGGACTCTGTGATCACAATAATAAAATACTACATCGTGTGCACCCCCCTCAGGTCCCCTCCCAGTTTGTGAGTTTCTCAGTCCTCTCAATAAAGACTGCTTTAAAAATTTAAAAAAAGATACCACGTTTAGAGGATTCTTGAATGGTCACTTATCCCTGGAGAAATTTTTGGATGTGTTCACCATGTGAACGCATGGTTATCCTCACTTCTTGGGAATGAAATTCACCATGTCTACCGCATTTAGCATAGCGCTGTACACAAGTGCTTGAAACCTAAGGATTGTTCAGTCATCAAGGTCCCTCCCATTATGATGTCAAAGTTCTGAGGCTGATGTCATAAATGACAATTTGTTATGATTTTTTCCCTCACTGTACTTACCTCTTATAATGTAAGAATTAGCCTTTTAGTGAATCTACAGATTCAATGAAATAACCATTAAGTTAGCATCATTCTTCTCAGACCTGGAAATTACAATTAAAAATTCATACGAAACCATAAACAATCCGGAATATCCAAAGAATCTGATCAAAAGAAACAAAGCAGGAGCTATTACACTTCCAGACTTCAAACTTTACTAAATGTTTACAATAATCAACACAGCCTGGTATGGTACAAGAATAGTTCCAAAGGCCAATGGATCAGGACAGGGAATGAAATCCTCAAATTCTCAACCAACTCATCTTTGACAAAACCTCCAAGTCCCACTGGTTAATGGAGAACATATTCAGTAAATGGTGATTGGAAAAGGCTGACAATATGCCCAAGATTGAAACAGAACCCCTATCTATCACCATGCACCTTAACTCTAAATAGATGAAAGACCTAAACGTAAAACACCAAATTATAATAATCTTAGAAAACGCAGGCAACTCCATTAGGGAAACTGGGACCGGAAACTAATTCCTCTTCAGAGCCCTAAATACCCATGGCTTGTGAAGTAAGTTCGATAAGTGGGATCTCATCAAATTAATACACTTCTGCAAAACAAAAGAAACCATCCAAAGAGCAGGGACACAGCCAACAGAATGGGAAAAATGATTTATCCACCTATTTATCTGTAAAAATGAGTAATATCCAGGATCTACAAGAAACTCAAACACTCAGAAAAATCATACCAACATTCCCTTTGAAAAGTGTGCAAAATATGTGATTGGACACCTTTCATAAGAAGAGATACGGGCAGCCAGCAGACACATGAAAACTGTTAATCCTCACTTATCATCAAAGAAATGCAAATGAAACCATTTTGAAATACCACATACACCCTGTAAGAGTGGCCATCATTAATAAAACAAACAATAACAGATGCAGGTCAGGTTTTGCGAATAAATAAATGCTTTTACACTGCATGTGAACTGAAATTTAGAGCAACATCTTTGGAAAACAGTATGTTGGTTTGTAAAGGGACAGGATATTACCCTACCATGTGATTCAGTAATTTCACTGTCGAGAATATACCTGTAAGGAACTCAAATCTTTTACCAAAAAGATACCTGCACCAGTATGTTTTTTGTAGCTATAATCCCAATTGCAATAAAACATAGTACCAGCCATGTTGCCCGTCAAATCTGGAATGGATAAAATCAATGTGGTATATACACAGTGGAATATTATGCAACCATGAAAAAGGACAGGTAGAAGGATTTTGCAGAACGTTTGCTGGATATGAGGTAGACCATTTTCAGTAATTTGTCAAGTAAACAAAGAACAGAGTCCCATATGTTCTCACTCATGAGCTGAACTTGATCACTTATAGTGCTGTAAGAAAGTGATTGGCAGTAGTGAAAAACTGTTTACGGGGATGGGTGAGATTGCCAGTGAAGGGATATTGCTAAGGAAGGGAGGGGCATACTTCATCAACATGGGACCCTGCATAATCAATGTTTGTATATCTAATTCTGAATTGTTCCCCACATTTTCTAAAAAATTAAAAGAAATTATTAATAAATAAATGAAAGCTGTAAAACATGCATCTGACTTTGTTTATTCTATTTTTTTTACTTTAAAAATGGTTATTATTCAGGGTTGGGCCTAGAAATATTCATTATGCAGGGATTGATTTTGTAAGAATTTTAAAATACTCCAATGATAACTCCTATTCCCTTTAATAAGTTGGAATACATGGTATAATTCTGCCATCAAAATTGACAACTAAACAGTTTCTCACAAAAATTATGAATTCATTATTCTTCCTAAATTTTAGCTTGTTGAGATGCCAGATCTATATCATTATTGGAAAACTGAGTCTTGAGATTCATTGCAGCAAAGTGCTATTCAGAATGCAGAATGCATACTAAATCTTAAAAATTTTAGAAAATAAAGCAGTATCATAATTTAATACAGCTTTTTCCATTCTTAAAATTTGTGTATAATTTTGGTGCACTCTGTATTTTATGCTTGTTAATTTTGATTATGTATTAAGATGTGCAATCCTTACAGAAAAGTTTCCCCTCTATATTTGAAGGAATAATAAAATCACATTCCCTTTATATTTTAAACCAATTTATATTTTGAAATGTGTATTTTCATTGAATGCCCTAGTATTTTCTCTACCTAACATATAATGCTGTACTCTGTGACAAAGTATCCGATTAATCTGAAACTTTTAATCACCAAGAATTTACAATGAGGAACACAGAAATGGGGAATATGGGGCCCAATATGTATAAACCAAAATAACATGGAGATTTACAAAGTAGTAAGCATTTGGGCTGTACATTAGTATAAATATTCAGATAATTGAAAATTCTGGAAAATTGATTATGATCTTAGCAAAAGCAATGTTCAAATCCTGTAGAAAAAACTGCTCAAAGGCTGTTACAGAATACTAAAAACATCCAAAAGTTTCTAAACAAAAGAAAGTGCTAAAATATTATTTGGTTGTGCTATAACCAAGCCTCAACAGACTCCGTGACCATGATAATAAAAGATTACCTCTTGGGCAAACCACTCATGTCCCCACCCAGTTTGAGAGTTTCTCAGTCTTCTTAATAAACACTGCTTTAAAAAATAAAGGCTACCACGTTTAGAGGATTCTTGAATGGTCACTTATCCCTGGCAAAATTTTTGGATAGGTGTGAACACATGATTGTCTTCACTTCTTGAGAATGATATACACCATGTCTACCGCATTTGGCAGAGCACTGTACACAAGTGCTTGAAGCATAAGATTGCCCAATAGTCAAGGTCCCTCCCATTATGATGTCCAATTTCTGAGGCCGATATCATAAATGAAAACTTGACATGCTGGTTTCCCTGACTTTACTTACCTCTTTTAATGTAAAAATTAGCCTTTTAGTCAATCTACACATTCAATGAAATAACCATTAAGTTAACATCATTCTTCTGAGTCCTGGAAATTGCAATGAAGAATTCATATGAAACCACAAACAATCATAGATAGCCGAAATAATCTTATCAAAAGAAACAAAGCTGAGCTATCGCAGTTCAATATTTCAAACGTTATTATATGTTTTTTCAGTAATCAACTCAGCCTGGTATTGGTACAAGAATAGGTCCATAGGCCAATGAATCAGGACAGAGAATGAAATCCTCAAATTCTCAACAACCTCATCTTTGAAAAACCTCCAAGACCCACTGGTTAATGGAGAACATTTTCATAAATGGTGCTGGGAAAGGCTGAAAACATGCACAAGATTGAAACAGGATCCCTGTGTATCACCATTCTCATTAACTCTAAATGGGTCAATGACCTAAACGTAAAACACCACATTATAATAATCTTAGAAAACGCAGGAGACACCATTAGGGAAACTGGAACCAGAAAGTAAGTCTTCTTCAGAGCCTTAAATACCCATGCCTTAAGAAGGAAGTTAGACAAGTGGAATCTCATCAAATTAATACTCTTCTGCAAAACAAAAGAAAACCGTTATAAGAGCAGGGATACTGCCAACATAATTGTAAAAACGATTATGCACCTATATATCTGTAAAAAGGCATAACATCTAAGATCTACAAGAAACTCTAACACTCAGGAAAATCAGAGAAACATTCCCTTTGAAAAGTGTGCAACATACATGATTGGACACTTTTCATCAGAAGAGATATGGGCAGCCAGCAGACACTGGAAAATTGCTCACCCTCACTCATCATCAAAGAAATGTAAACGAAACCACTTTGCAATACCACATACCGCCTGTGTCTGTTTTACTGTGACTGGCCATCATTTATAAAACACACAATGACAGATACAGTTCCGGATTGGGGAAGAAATATATGCTTCTACGCTGCATGTGGACTAAAAAGTAGAGCAACATCGTTGGAAAACAGTGTGGTGGTTTGTAAAGGGACAAGATATTGATTTACCATGTGCCTCAGTAATTCCTCGGTCGAGAATATACTTGGAGGAACTCAAATCATTTTACCAAAAAGCTACCTGCACCAGTATGTTTTTTGCAGTTCTAATCACAATTGCAATAAAACATGGTACCAACCATTTTCCCCATCAAAGCTGGAATGGATAAAATAAATGTGGTATATACACAGTGGAATATTATGCAGCCATAAAAAAGGACAGATATAAGGATTTTGCAGAACATATGGATATGAGGTAGGTCATTTTCAATGATTTATCACAAAAACAAAGAACAGAGTTCTATATGTTCTCACTCAAGTGCTGAACTTGATCACTTATAGTGCTGTAAAAAAGTGATTGGCAGTAGTGGAAAACTTTGTATGGGGAAGGGTGAGATTGGCAGTGGAAGGATACTGCTAAGGTAGTGGGGGCATACCTCATCAACCAGGGACCCTACATAATCAATATTTTCATATTTAACTATGAATAGTACCTCACATTTTATTAAAAAATTAAAATAAATTATTAACTAAATAAATAAATTAAAGCTGTAAAAGATAAAACTGACTTTATTTGTTAATCTATATTTTATGTTTTTACTATAAAAATGGTTACAATTCAGGGTTGGGCCTATAAATGTTCATTATGAAGGGATTGATTTTTTTAAGCATTGTATAATAATCCAATTATAATTCCTTTTCTCCTTTAATAGGTTGCAATACATGGTATAATTGCGCCTTCAAAATTGACAATTACAGTGTTTCTCACATAAATTGTGAATGTTTTATTCTGCCTAAATTGAAACTTGTTGAGATTCGATTCTATGTCATTCTTGGAAACTGAACCTTGAGATTCAGTGTACCTAAGTGCTCTTCAGAAGGCAGAATGCATAATAAATATTAAAAATTTTAGAAAATAAAACAGTATGGTAATTTAATACAGATTGTTCTATTCTTAAAATTTGGGTACATTGTCGTGCTGCACTCTGTATTTTCTGCTTGTTAATTTTGATTAAATGTTACA
>NW_007219132.1:0-7631 GCF_000164805.1 Carlito syrichta | reverse complement strand
TTCCTTATATATTTGAAGGAAATATAAAATCTCATTCCCTTATATTTTAACCCAATTTATATTTTAAAAGTGTATTCTCCATTTAATCACCTAGTATTTTCTCTACCCAAGACATAATGCTGTACTCTGCAACAAAGTATCTGATTAATCTGATACTTTTAATCTCCAAGCATTTAGAATGAGGCACACAAAAAAAGAGAATTTGTAGGCCAATATATATAATCCAAAATAACATGGAGATGTACAAATTAGTAAGTATTTGGGCTCAGCATTGGTATAAAAATTAAGATTATTGAAAATTCTGGAAAATTGATTTTGATCTTGGAAAAACAATGTGAAAATCCTGTATGAAACACTGCTCAAAGGCTGTTACACAATACTAAAAACACCCAAAATTTTCTAAAATAAAGTGCTAAAATATTATTTAGTTGTGCTATAACCAAGCTCCAATAGGACTCTGTGATCACAATAATAAAATACTACATCGTGTGCACCCCCCTCAGGTCCCCTCCCAGTTTGTGAGTTTCTCAGTCCTCTCAATAAAGACTGCTTTAAAAATTTAAAAAAAGATACCACGTTTAGAGGATTCTTGAATGGTCACTTATCCCTGGAGAAATTTTTGGATGTGTTCACCATGTGAACGCATGGTTATCCTCACTTCTTGGGAATGAAATTCACCATGTCTACCGCATTTAGCATAGCGCTGTACACAAGTGCTTGAAACCTAAGGATTGTTCAGTCATCAAGGTCCCTCCCATTATGATGTCAAAGTTCTGAGGCTGATGTCATAAATGACAATTTGTTATGATTTTTTCCCTCACTGTACTTACCTCTTATAATGTAAGAATTAGCCTTTTAGTGAATCTACAGATTCAATGAAATAACCATTAAGTTAGCATCATTCTTCTCAGACCTGGAAATTACAATTAAAAATTCATACGAAACCATAAACAATCCGGAATATCCAAAGAATCTGATCAAAAGAAACAAAGCAGGAGCTATTACACTTCCAGACTCAAACTTTACTAAATGTTTACAATAATCAACACAGCCTGGTATGGTACAAGAATAGTTCCAAAGGCCAATGGATCAGGACAGGGAATGAAATCCTCAAATTCTCAACCAACTCATCTTTGACAAAACCTCCAAGTCCCACTGGTTAATGGAGAACATATTCAGTAAATGGTGATTGGAAAAGGCTGACAATATGCCCAAGATTGAAACAGAACCCCTATCTATCACCATGCACCTTAACTCTAAATAGATGAAAGACCTAAACGTAAAACACCAAATTATAATAATCTTAGAAAACGCAGGCAACTCCATTAGGGAAACTGGGACCGGAAACTAATTCCTCTTCAGAGCCCTAAATACCCATGGCTTGTGAAGTAAGTTCGATAAGTGGGATCTCATCAAATTAATACACTTCTGCAAAACAAAAGAAACCATCCAAAGAGCAGGGACACAGCCAACAGAATGGGAAAAATGATTTATCCACCTATTTATCTGTAAAAATGAGTAATATCCAGGATCTACAAGAAACTCAAACACTCAGAAAAATCATACCAACATTCCCTTTGAAAAGTGTGCAAAATATGTGATTGGACACCTTTCATAAGAAGAGATACGGGCAGCCAGCAGACACATGAAAACTGTTAATCCTCACTTATCATCAAAGAAATGCAAATGAAACCATTTTGAAATACCACATACACCCTGTAAGAGTGGCCATCATTAATAAAACAAACAATAACAGATGCAGGTCAGGTTTTGCGAATAAATAAATGCTTTTACACTGCATGTGAACTGAAATTTAGAGCAACATCTTTGGAAAACAGTATGTTGGTTTGTAAAGGGACAGGATATTAACCTACCATGTGATTCAGTAATTTCACTGTCGAGAATATACCTGTAAGGAACTCAAATCATTTTACCAAAAAGATACCTGCACCAGTATGTTTTTTGTAGCTATAATCCCAATTGCAATAAAACATAGTACCAGCCATGTTGCCCGTCAAATCTGGAATGGATAAAATCAATGTGGTATATACACAGTGGAATATTATGCAACCATAAAAAAGGACAGGTAGAAGGATTTTGCAGAACGTTTGCTGGATATGAGGTAGGCCATTTTCAGTAATTTGTCAAGTAAACAAAGAACAGAGTCCCATATGTTCTCACTCATGAGCTGAACTTGATCAGTTATAGTGCTGTAAGAAAGTGATTGGCAGTAGTGAAAAACTGTTTACGGGGACGGGTGAGATTGCCAGTGAAGGGATATTGCTAAGGAAGGGAGGGGCATACTTCATCACCATGGGACACTGCATAATCAATGTTTGTATATCTAATTCTGAATTGTTCCCCACATTTTCTAAAAAATTAAAAGAAATGATTAAATAAATAAATGAAAGCTGTAAAACATGCATCTGACTTTGTTTATTCTATTTTTTTACTTTAAAAATGGTTATTATTCAGGGTTGGGCCTAGAAATATTCATTATGCAGGGATTGATTTTGTAAGAATTGTAAAATACTCCAATGATAACTCCTATTCCCTTTAATGAGTTGGAATACATGGTATAATTCTGCCATCAAAACTGACAACTAAACAGTTTCTCACAAAAATTATGAATTCATTATTCTTCCTAAATTTTAACTTGTTGAGATGCCAGATCTATATCATTATTGGAAAACTGAGTCTTGAGACTCATTGCAGCAAAGTGCTATTCAGAATTCAGAATGCATAATAAATCTTTAAAAATTTAGAAAATAAAACAGTATCATAATTTAATACAGCTTTTTCCATTCTTAAAATTTGTGTATAATTTTGGTGCACTCTGTATTTTATGCTTGTTAATTTTGATTATGTATTAAGATGTGCAATCCTTACAGAAAAGTTTCCCCTCTATATTTGAAGGAATAATAAAATCACATTCCCTTTATATTTTAAACCAATTTATATTTTGAAATGTGTATTTTCATTGAATGCCCTAGTATTTTCTCTACCTAACATATAATGCTGTACTCTGTGACAAAGTATCCGATTAATCTGAAACTTTTAATCACCAAGAATTTACAATGAGGAACACAGAAATGGGGAATATGGGGCCCAATATGTATAAACCAAAATAACATGGAGATTTACAAAGTAGTAAGCATTTGGGCTGTACATTAGTATAAATATTCAGATAATTGAAAATTCTGGAAAATTGATTATGATCTTAGCAAAAGCAATGTTCAAATCCTGTAGAAAAAACTGCTCAAAGGCTGTTACAGAATACTAAAAACATCCAAAAGTTTCTAAACAAAAGAAAGTGCTAAAATATTATTTGGTTGTGCTATAACCAAGCCTCAACAGACTCCGTGACCATGATAATAAAAGATTACCTCTTGGGCAAACCACTCATGTCCCCACCCAGTTTGAGAGTTTCTCAGTCTTCTTAATAAACACTGCTTTAAAAAATAAAGGCTACCACGTTTAGAGGATTCTTGAATGGTCACTTATCCCTGGCAAAATTTTTGGATAGGTGTGAACACATGATTGTCTTCACTTCTTGAGAATGATATACACCATGTCTACCGCATTTGGCAGAGCACTGTACACAAGTGCTTGAAGCATAAGATTGCCCAATAGTCAAGGTCCCTCCCATTATGATGTCCAATTTCTGAGGCCGATATCATAAATGAAAACTTGACATGCTGGTTTCCCTGACTTTACTTACCTCTTTTAATGTAAAAATTAGCCTTTTAGTCAATCTACACATTCAATGAAATAACCATTAAGTTAACATCATTCTTCTGAGTCCTGGAAATTGCAATGAAGAATTCATATGAAACCACAAACAATCATAGATAGCCGAAATAATCTTATCAAAAGAAACAAAGCTGAGCTATCGCAGTTCAATATTTCAAACGTTATTATATGTTTTTTCAGTAATCAACTCAGCCTGGTATTGGTACAAGAATAGGTCCATAGGCCAATGAATCAGGACAGAGAATGAAATCCTCAAATTCTCAACAACCTCATCTTTGAAAAACCTCCAAGACCCACTGGTTAATGGAGAACATTTTCATAAATGGTGCTGGGAAAGGCTGAAAACATGCACAAGATTGAAACAGGATCCCTGTGTATCACCATTCTCATTAACTCTAAATGGGTCAATGACCTAAACGTAAAACACCACATTATAATAATCTTAGAAAACGCAGGAGACACCATTAGGGAAACTGGAACCAGAAAGTAAGTCTTCTTCAGAGCCTTAAATACCCATGCCTTAAGAAGGAAGTTAGACAAGTGGAATCTCATCAAATTAATACTCTTCTGCAAAACAAAAGAAACCGTTATAAGAGCAGGGATACTGCCAACATAATTGTAAAAACGATTATGCACCTATATATCTGTAAAAAGGCATAACATCTAAGATCTACAAGAAACTCTAACACTCAGGAAAATCAGAGAAACATTCCCTTTGAAAAGTGTACAACATACACGAATGGACACTTTTCATCACAAGAGATATGGGCAGCCAGCAGACACTGGAAAATTGCTCACCCTCACTCATCATCAAAGAAATGTAAACGAAACCACTTTGCAATACCACATACCGCCTGTGTCTGTTTTACTGTGACTGGCCATCATTTATAAAACACACAATGACAGATGCAGTTCCGGATTTGGGAAGAAATATATGCTTTTACGCTGCATGTGGACTAAAAAGTAGAGCAACATCGTTGGAAAACAGTGTGGTGGTTTGTAAAGGGACAAGATATTGATTTACCATGTGCCTCAGTAATTCCTCGGTCGAGAATATACTTGGAGGAACTCAAATCATTTTACCAAAAAGCTACCTGCACCAGTATGTTTTTTGCAGTTCTAATCACAATTGCAATAAAACATGGTACCAACCATGTTCCCCATCAAAGCTGGAATGGATAAAATAAATGTGGTATATACACAGTGGAATATTATGCAGCCATAAAAAAGGACAGATATAAGGATTTTGCAGAACATATGATGGATATGAGGTAGGTCATTTTCAATGATTTATCACAGAAACAAAGAACCGAGTTCCATATGTTCTCACTCAAGTGCTGAACTTGATCACTTATAGTGCTGTAAAAAAGTGATTGGCATTAGTGGAAAACTTTGTATGGGGAAGGGTGAGACTGGC
The DNA here is from genome assembly GCF_000164805.1 of Carlito syrichta. Classification (NCBI taxonomy): domain Eukaryota; kingdom Metazoa; phylum Chordata; class Mammalia; order Primates; family Tarsiidae; genus Carlito; species Carlito syrichta. The sequence goes on along the minus strand of NW_007219132.1, from coordinate 2,461 downwards.
AGTGGAAGGATACTGCTAAGGTAGTGGGGGCATACCTCATCAACCAGGGACCCTACATAATCAATATTTTCATATTTAACTTGAATAGTACCTCACATTTTATTAAAAAATTAAAATAAATTATTAACTAAATAAATAAATTAAAGCTGTAAAACATAAAACTGACTTTATTTGTTAATCTATATTTTATGTTTTTACTATAAAAATGGTTACAATTCAGGGTTGGGCCTATAAATGTTCATTATGAAGGGATTGATTTTTTTAAGCATTGTATAATAATCCAATTATAATTCCTTTTCCCTTTAATAGGTTGCAATACATGGTATAATTGCGCCTTCAAAATTGACAATTACAGTGTTTCTCACATAAATTGTGAATGTTTTATTCTGCCTAAATTGAAACTTGTTGAGATTCGATTCTATGTCATTCTTGGAAACTGAACCTTGAGATTCAGTGTACCTAAGTGCTCTTCAGAAGGCAGAATGCATAATAAATATTAAAAATTTTAGAAAATAAAACAGTATGGTAATTTAATACAGATTGTTTGTATTTTTTAAAAATTGGGTACAGTGTCGTATGCACTTCAGTATTTTCTGCTGTTAATTTTGATTAAATGTTACAGATGGCAATCTTTTAGAGAAAAGTATACCATATATATTTTAAGGAATTATAAAATCACATTCTCTTTATATTTTAACCCAATTTATATTTTTTCTAAGATTATTTCCATTGAATCCCCTAGTATTTTCTCTACCTAAGACACTATGCAGTACTCTGCAACAAAGTATCCGATTAATCTGACACTTTTAATCACCAAGCTTTTACAATGAGGCACACAGAAAAAAGAGAATTTCGGATCCAATATACACAAACCAAAATAACATTGAGAATTACAATGTAGTAAGTATTTGACTTTGCAATAGTATTAAAATTTAGAGTATTGGAAATTCTGGAAAATTGATTATAATCTTTTCAAAAGCAATGTTCAAATCCTGTTGGAAAAACTACTCAAAGGGTATTACAAAATACTAAAAACCACCAAAAATTTCTAAACTAAGAAAGTGCTAAAATGTTATTTGCTTGTGCTATAACCAGGCCTCAACAGGGCTCCATGACCATAATAATAAAAGACTACCTCTTGGGCAACTCCCTCAGCTCCCCTGCCAGTTTCGGAGTTTCTCGGTCCTCTCAATAAACACTGCTTTAAAAAAAATAATACCTCATTAGAGGATTCTTGAATGGTCACTTATCCCTGGAGAAATGTTAGGAAAGGTGTGAACACATAATTCTCTTTACTTCTTGGGAATGAAATCCACCATGTCCACTGCATTTGGCAGAGCACTGTACACAAGTGCTTGAAGCCTAAGAAATGCTCAGTATTCAAAGTCCCTCCCACTATGATGTCAAAGTTCTGAGGCTGATGTCATCAATGACAATTTGACATGCTTGTTTCCCTGACTGCACTTTCATCTTTTAATGTAAAAATTAGCCTTAGTCAATCTACAGATTGAACGGAATAACCATTAACTTAAAATGATACTTCTCAGACCTGGAAATTGCAATAAAGTATTCATATGAAACCATAAATAATTACAAATAGCCAAAAGAATCTTATCAAAATAAACAAAGCAGGAGCTGCCCAGTTCCAGTCTTCAAACGTTACTGTATCTTAAAAGAAATCAAAAGAGTCTGGGATTAGTACAAGAATATGTCCATAGGCCAATGGATCAGGAGAGAGAATGAAAACCTCAAACTCTCATCCAACTCATCTTTGAAAAAACCTCCAAGACCCACTGGTTAATGGAGAACATATTCAGAAAATGGTGCTGTGAAAAGGCTGAAAACATGCAAAAGATTGAAACAGGACCTCTACCTATCACCATACACATTAACAATACATGGATCAAAGACCTAAACGTAAAACACCAAATTATAATAATCTTAGAAAAACCAGGAGACATTATTAGGGAAACTGGAACCGGAAACTAATTTCTCCTCAGAGCTCTCAATACCCATGCCTTAAGTAGTAAGTTAGACAACTGGAATCTCATCAAATTAATATACTTCTGCAAAATAAAAGAAACCACCAGAAGAGCAGGGATACAGGAAACAGAATGGGAAAATGATTCTCCACCTATATATCTGTAAAAAGGCATAACATCTAGGAACTACCAGAAACTCAAACACTGAGAAAAATCAGACAAACATTAACATTGAAAAGTGTGCAAAATACGTGATTGGACACTTTTCATAAGAGGAGATACGGACAGCCAACAGACACATGAAAATTGTTAAGCCTCACTCATCATCAAAGAAATGCAAATGAAACCACTTTGAAATACCACATACCTCCTGTAAGACTGGCCATCATTAATAAAACAAACAATAACAGATGCAGGTAACGATTGGGGAAGAAATAAATGCCTCTACACAAGATGTGGACTGAAAAGTAGAGCAACAT
>NW_007219131.1:0-5788 GCF_000164805.1 Carlito syrichta | reverse complement strand
TTCCTTATATATTTGAAGGAAATATAAAATCTCATTCCCTTATATTTTAACCCAATTTATATTTTAAAAGTGTATTCTCCATTTAATCACCTAGTATTTTCTCTACCCAAGACATAATGCTGTACTCTGCAACAAAGTATCTGATTAATCTGATACTTTTAATCTCCAAGCATTTAGAATGAGGCACACAAAAAAAGAGAATTTGTAGGCCAATATATATAATCCAAAATAACATGGAGATGTACAAATTAGTAAGTATTTGGGCTCAGCATTGGTATAAAAATTAAGATTATTGAAAATTCTGGAAAATTGATTTTGATCTTGGAAAAACAATGTGAAAATCCTGTATGAAACACTGCTCAAAGGCTGTTACACAATACTAAAAACACCCAAAATTTTCTAAAATAAAGTGCTAAAATATTATTTAGTTGTGCTATAACCAAGCTCCAATAGGACTCTGTGATCACAATAATAAAATACTACATCGTGTGCACCCCCCTCAGGTCCCCTCCCAGTTTGTGAGTTTCTCAGTCCTCTCAATAAAGACTGCTTTAAAAATTTAAAAAAAGATACCACGTTTAGAGGATTCTTGAATGGTCACTTATCCCTGGAGAAATTTTTGGATGTGTTCACCATGTGAACGCATGGTTATCCTCACTTCTTGGGAATGAAATTCACCATGTCTACCGCATTTAGCATAGCGCTGTACACAAGTGCTTGAAACCTAAGGATTGTTCAGTCATCAAGGTCCCTCCCATTATGATGTCAAAGTTCTGAGGCTGATGTCATAAATGACAATTTGTTATGATTTTTTCCCTCACTGTACTTACCTCTTATAATGTAAGAATTAGCCTTTTAGTGAATCTACAGATTCAATGAAATAACCATTAAGTTAGCATCATTCTTCTCAGACCTGGAAATTACAATTAAAAATTCATACGAAACCATAAACAATCCGGAATATCCAAAGAATCTGATCAAAAGAAACAAAGCAGGAGCTATTACACTTCCAGACTTCAAACTTTACTAAATGTTTACAATAATCAACACAGCCTGGTATGGTACAAGAATAGTTCCAAAGGCCAATGGATCAGGACAGGGAATGAAATCCTCAAATTCTCAACCAACTCATCTTTGACAAAACCTCCAAGTCCCACTGGTTAATGGAGAACATATTCAGTAAATGGTGATTGGAAAAGGCTGACAATATGCCCAAGATTGAAACAGAACCCCTATCTATCACCATGCACCTTAACTCTAAATAGATGAAAGACCTAAACGTAAAACACCAAATTATAATAATCTTAGAAAACGCAGGCAACTCCATTAGGGAAACTGGGACCGGAAACTAATTCCTCTTCAGAGCCCTAAATACCCATGGCTTGTGAAGTAAGTTCGATAAGTGGGATCTCATCAAATTAATACACTTCTGCAAAACAAAAGAAACCATCCAAAGAGCAGGGACACAGCCAACAGAATGGGAAAAATGATTTATCCACCTATTTATCTGTAAAAATGAGTAATATCCAGGATCTACAAGAAACTCAAACACTCAGAAAAATCATACCAACATTCCCTTTGAAAAGTGTGCAAAATATGTGATTGGACACCTTTCATAAGAAGAGATACGGGCAGCCAGCAGACACATGAAAACTGTTAATCCTCACTTATCATCAAAGAAATGCAAATGAAACCATTTTGAAATACCACATACACCCTGTAAGAGTGGCCATCATTAATAAAACAAACAATAACAGATGCAGGTCAGGTTTTGCGAATAAATAAATGCTTTTACACTGCATGTGAACTGAAATTTAGAGCAACATCTTTGGAAAACAGTATGTTGGTTTGTAAAGGGACAGGATATTAACCTACCATGTGATTCAGTAATTTCACTGTCGAGAATATACCTGTAAGGAACTCAAATCATTTTACCAAAAAGATACCTGCACCAGTATGTTTTTTGTAGCTATAATCCCAATTGCAATAAAACATAGTACCAGCCATGTTGCCCGTCAAATCTGGAATGGATAAAATCAATGTGGTATATACACAGTGGAATATTATGCAACCATAAAAAAGGACAGGTAGAAGGATTTTGCAGAACGTTTGCTGGATATGAGGTAGACCATTTTCAGTAATTTGTCAAGTAAACAAAGAACAGAGTCCATATGTTCTCACTCATGAGCTGAACTTGATCACTTATAGTGCTGTAAGAAAGTGATTGGCAGTAGTGAAAAACTGTTTACGGGGATGGGTGAGATTGCCAGTGAAGGGATATTGCTAAGGAAGGGAGGGGCATACTTCATCAACATGGGACCCTGCATAATCAATGTTTGTATATCTAATTCTGAATTGTTCCCCACATTTTCTAAAAAATTAAAAGAAATTATTAATAAATAAATGAAAGCTGTAAAACATGCATCTGACTTTGTTTATTCTATTTTTTTACTTTAAAAATGGTTATTATTCAGGGTTGGGCCTAGAAATATTCATTATGCAGGGATTGATTTTGTAAGAATTTTAAAATACTCCAATGATAACTCCTATTCCCTTTAATAAGTTGGAATACATGGTATAATTCTGCCATCAAAATTGACAACTAAACAGTTTCTCACAAAAATTATGAATTCATTATTCTTCCTAAATTTTAGCTTGTTGAGATGCCAGATCTATATCATTATTGGAAAACTGAGTCTTGAGATTCATTGCAGCAAAGTGCTATTCAGAATGCAGAATGCATACTAAATCTTAAAAATTTTAGAAAATAAAGCAGTATCATAATTTAATACAGCTTTTTCCATTCTTAAAATTTGTGTATAATTTTGGTGCACTCTGTATTTTATGCTTGTTAATTTTGATTATGTATTAAGATGTGCAATCCTTACAGAAAAGTTTCCCCTCTATATTTGAAGGAATAATAAAATCACATTCCCTTTATATTTTAAACCAATTTATATTTTGAAATGTGTATTTTCATTGAATGCCCTAGTATTTTCTCTACCTAACATATAATGCTGTACTCTGTGACAAAGTATCCGATTAATCTGAAACTTTTAATCACCAAGAATTTACAATGAGGAACACAGAAATGGGGAATATGGGGCCCAATATGTATAAACCAAAATAACATGGAGATTTACAAAGTAGTAAGCATTTGGGCTGTACATTAGTATAAATATTCAGATAATTGAAAATTCTGGAAAATTGATTATGATCTTAGCAAAAGCAATGTTCAAATCCTGTAGAAAAAACTGCTCAAAGGCTGTTACAGAATACTAAAAACATCCAAAAGTTTCTAAACAAAAGAAAGTGCTAAAATATTATTTGGTTGTGCTATAACCAAGCCTCAACAGACTCCGTGACCATGATAATAAAAGATTACCTCTTGGGCAAACCACTCATGTCCCCACCCAGTTTGAGAGTTTCTCAGTCTTCTTAATAAACACTGCTTTAAAAAATAAAGGCTACCACGTTTAGAGGATTCTTGAATGGTCACTTATCCCTGGCAAAATTTTTGGATAGGTGTGAACACATGATTGTCTTCACTTCTTGAGAATGATATACACCATGTCTACCGCATTTGGCAGAGCACTGTACACAAGTGCTTGAAGCATAAGATTGCCCAATAGTCAAGGTCCCTCCCATTATGATGTCCAATTTCTGAGGCCGATATCATAAATGAAAACTTGACATGCTGGTTTCCCTGACTTTACTTACCTCTTTTAATGTAAAAATTAGCCTTTTAGTCAATCTACACATTCAATGAAATAACCATTAAGTTAACATCATTCTTCTGAGTCCTGGAAATTGCAATGAAGAATTCATATGAAACCACAAACAATCATAGATAGCCGAAATAATCTTATCAAAAGAAACAAAGCTGAGCTATCGCAGTTCAATATTTCAAACGTTATTATATGTTTTTTCAGTAATCAACTCAGCCTGGTATTGGTACAAGAATAGGTCCATAGGCCAATGAATCAGGACAGAGAATGAAATCCTCAAATTCTCAACAACCTCATCTTTGAAAAACCTCCAAGACCCACTGGTTAATGGAGAACATTTTCATAAATGGTGCTGGGAAAGGCTGAAAACATGCACAAGATTGAAACAGGATCCCTGTGTATCACCATTCTCATTAACTCTAAATGGGTCAATGACCTAAACGTAAAACACCACATTATAATAATCTTAGAAAACGCAGGAGACACCATTAGGGAAACTGGAACCAGAAAGTAAGTCTTCTTCAGAGCCTTAAATACCCATGCCTTAAGAAGGAAGTTAGACAAGTGGAATCTCATCAAATTAATACTCTTCTGCAAAACAAAAGAAACCGTTATAAGAGCAGGGATACTGCCAACATAATTGTAAAAACGATTATGCACCTATATATCTGTAAAAAGGCATAACATCTAAGATCTACAAGAAACTCTAACACTCAGGAAAATCAGAGAAACATGCCCTTTGAAAAGTGTGCAACATACATGATTGGACACTTTTCATCAGAAGAGATATGGGCAGCCAGCAGACACTGGAAAATTGCTCACCCTCACTCATCATCAAAGAAATGTAAACGAAACCACTTTGCAATACCACATACCGCCTGTGTCTGTTTTACTGTGACTGGCCATCATTTATAAAACACACAATGACAGATACAGTTCCGGATTGGGGAAGAAATATATGCTTCTACGCTGCATGTGGACTAAAAAGTAGAGCAACATCGTTGGAAAACAGTGTGGTGGTTTGTAAAGGGACAAGATATTGATTTACCATGTGCCTCAGTAATTCCTCGGTCGAGAATATACTTGGAGGAACTCAAATCATTTTACCAAAAAGCTACCTGCACCAGTATGTTTTTTGCAGTTCTAATCACAATTGCAATAAAACATGGTACCAACCATGTTCCCCATCAAAGCTGGAATGGATAAAATAAATGTGGTATATACACAGTGGAATATTATGCAGCCATAAAAAAGGACAGATATAAGGATTTTGCAGAACATATGGATATGAGGTAGGTCATTTTCAATGATTTATCACAAAAACAAAGAACAGAGTTCTATATGTTCTCACTCAAGTGCTGAACTTGATCACTTATAGTGCTGTAAAAAAGTGATTGGCAGTAGTGGAAAACTTTGTATGGGGAAGGGTGAGATTGGCAGTGGAAGGATACTGCTAAGGTAGTGGGGGCATACCTCATCAACCAGGGACCCTACATAATCAATATTTTCATATTTAACTATGAATAGTACCTCACATTTTATTAAAAAATTAAAATAAATTATTAACTAAATAAATAAATTAAAGCTGTAAAACATAAAACTGACTTTATTTGTTAATCTATATTTTATGTTTTTACTATAAAAATGGTTACAATTCAGGGTTGGGCCTATAAATGTTCATTATGAAGGGATTGATTTTTTTAAGCATTGTATAATAATCCAATTATAATTCCTTTTCTCCTTTAATAGGTTGCAATACATGGTATAATTGCGCCTTCAAAATTGACAATTACAGTGTTTCTCACATAAATTGTGAATGTTTTATTCTGCCTAAATTGAAACTTGTTGAGATTCGATTCTATGTCATTCTTGGAAACTGAACCTTGAGATTCAGTGTACCTAAGTGCTCTTCAGAAGGCAGAATGCATAATAAATATTAAAAATTTTAGAAAATAAAACAGTATGGTAATTTAATACAGATTGTTCTATTCTTAAAATTTGGGTACATTGTCGTGCTGCACTCTGTATTTTCTGCTTGTTAATTTTGATTAAATGTTACA
>NW_007219130.1:0-4543 GCF_000164805.1 Carlito syrichta | reverse complement strand
GAGGATGTTTAATTAATGGTTATTTCATTGAATCTGTAGATGCTAAAAGTCTAATATTTACATTAAAGAGGTAAGCAAACTCACAGAAACAAGCATGTCAAATTGTCATTTATGACATCAGCCTCAGAACTTTGACATCATAGTGGGAAGGAACTTGACTACTGAGCAATCCTTAGGCTTCAAGGACTTGTGCACTCTGCTCGGCCAAAGGTTGTAGACATGGTGTATTTCCATGAAGAGAAGAAAACCATGTGTTCACACCTATCCAAAAATTTCTTCACGTATAAGTGAAAATTGAAGAATCCACTAAACGAGGTAGTCTTTTTTTTAAGCAGTATTTATTGAGAGGTCAAAGAAACTCCCACACTGGGAGAGGAGCTGAGTTGGTGGCCCACGAGGTTGTCTTTTATTATTATGGTCACCGAGTCCTGTTGGAGCTTGGTTATATTACAACCAAATAATATTTTAGCACTTTCTATAGTTGGGAAACTTTTGGATGTTTTTAGAATTACGTAACAGGCTTTGAGTCGTTTTTCTAACAGGATTTGGACTTCGCTTTAACTAAGATCATAGTCAGTTTTCCAGAATTATCAATTATCTAAATTTTTATACTTATCATGAGCCCAAATACTTACTACTTTGTAAATCTCCATGTTATCTTGGTTTATATATATTAGGTCCCAAATTCTTTTTTCTGTGTGCCTGATTTTAAATGCTTGGTGATTATAAGTATCTGATTAATCTGATACTTTTTGTAGAGTGCAGCATTATGTCTTAGGTAGAGAAAATATTGGGTGATTCAAAGGAAATAATCGTTTAAAAATATAAATTGGGTTAAAATATAACGAGAATGTGATTTTATATTCCTTCAACTATATAAGGGAAACTTTTCTCTAAGGATTGCACATCTGTAACATTTAATCAAAATTAACAAGCAGAAAATACAGAGTGCACCAAGAAAATGTACACAAATTTTCTGAATGGAAAAAGCTGTATTAAACTTTGATACGTTTTTATTTTCTAAAATTTTTAAGATTTATTATGCATTCTGCCTTCTGAATTGTACTTAGGTACACTGAATCCCAACGTTTAGTTATCTAAGAATGATATAGTTGTGGAATCTCAATAAGTTTCAATACAGGCTGAATAAAACATTCAGCATTTATGTGAGAAGTCCTGCAGTTTTCAATTTAAAATGCAGAATTTTACAATGTATTCTTACGTATTAAAAGGAAAAGGAGTTATTACTGGAGTATTGTACACGTCTTAATGAATCAACCCCACATAATGAACATTTCTATAACCAACCCTGAATTGTAACTATTTTTAAAATAAATAAAATAAAAAATAGAGTAAACAAATACAGTCAGTTGCATGTTTTACTGGTTTCATTTATTTATTTGTTTATTTTAATTTTTTTAAAATGTGGTGTACAATTCAGAGATAGATTTGAAAACATTGATTATGCAGGTTCCCTGGTTGATGAGGTATGCCCCTCCCTTCCTTAGCAGTATCCCTCCATTGCGAATCTCACCTCTCCTCCTGAACAGTTTTCCACTACTCCCAATCACTTTCTTACAGCACTATAAGGAAACAAGTTCAGCTCATGAATGAGAACGTATGGAACTCTGTTCTTTGTTTCTGTGATAAATCACTGAAAATCACCTACCTCATATCCATCAAACGTTCTGCAAAATCCTTCTATCTTCCTTTTTTATGTCTGCACAATATTCCACTGTGTATATACCACATTCATTTTATCCATTCCAGCTTTTATGGGCAACATGGTTGGTACCATATTTTTTGCAATTGTGATTAGAACTGCAAAAAAATACTTGTGGTAAAATGATATAAGTTCCTCCAGGTATGTTCTCTCCAGGGGAATTACAAGTCACATGGTAGGTCAATATCTTGTCCCTTTAGAAACCACCACACTGTTTTCCAAAGATGTTGCTCTAGTTTTCAGTGCACATGCAGTGCAGAAGCATTTATTTTTTCCCAAATCCTTACAAGCATTTGCTATTTTTTGTGTAATTAATGATGACCAGTGTTGCAGGGGCATGTGGTATTTCAAAGTGGTTTTCATTTGCATTTCTTTGATAATGAGTGAGACTGAACAGTTTTCATGTGTCTGCTGGCTGCCCATATCTCTTCTTTTGAGAAGTGTCAAATCACGTATTTTGCACACTTTTCAAAGGGAATCTTTGTCTGATTTTTCTGAGTTTTTGAGTTTCTTGTAGAACCTAGATGTTATGCCTTTTTACAGATATATAGTTGGAGAATTGTTTTTCCCAGTCTGTGGGCTGTATCCCTGCTCTTCTGATGGTTTCTTTTGTTTTGTAGAAGTCTATTAATTTGATGAGATCCCACTTGTCTAACTGATTTCTCAAGGCATGGGCATTCAGGTTTCTGAAGAGGAATTAGTTCCCGTTTCCAGTTTCATAAAGGTGTCTCCTGCGTTTTCTAAGATTATTATAATTTGGTGTTTTATGTTTAGTTCTTTGATCCATTTAGAGTAATATGTATTGTCATAGTTAGGGGTCCTCTTTCAATCTTGTGCATGTGTTCAGCCTTTTTCCATCACCATTTTCTGAATATGCTCTCCATTACCCAGTGGGTCTTGGAGGTTTTTCAAAGATGAGTTGGTTGAGAATTTGAGGATTTCATTATCTGTCCGGATCCATTGACTTTTGGATCTATTCTTGTACCAATACCAAGCTCTGTGGATTACTGTAAACATATAGTAAAGTTTGAAGTCTGGAAGTAGTCATTCAAAAATCCACTAAACGAGGTAGTCTTTTTTTTTAAAGCAGTATTTATTGAGAGGTCAGAGAAACTCCCACACTGTGAGGGGACATTATGCGACTGCCTACGAGGTAGTCTTTTATTATTATGGTCACCGAGTCCTGTTGGAGCTTGGTTATAGCACAACCAAATAACATTTTAGCACTTTCTTTAGTGTAGAAACTTTTGGATGTTTTTAGTAGTATGTAACAGACTTCGAACAGTTTTTCTCTCAGGATTTGAGCATTGCTTTAGCTAAGATCAAAATCAATTTTCCAGAATTTTCATTTATCTAAATTTTTATACTAATGAAGAGCCCAAATACATACTTCTTTTAAATATCCATGTTATTTTGGTTTATATATATTTGGTCCCAAATTGTCTTTTTTGTGTGTGCCTGATTTTAAAGACTTGGTGATTATAAGTATCAGATTAATCAGATATTTTGTTGCAGAGTACAACATTATGTCTTAGGTAGAGAAAATACTAAGGTGACTCAATGGAAATATTCTTTTAAAAATGTAAATTGGTTTAAAATATAAAGGGAATATGATTTTATATTTCCTTCAAATATATAAGGGAAATATTTCTCTAAGTATTACACATCTGTAACATTTAATTCAAATTAAGAAGCAGAAAATACAGAGTGCACCAATAAAATGTACACAAATTTTAAAAGTGGAAAGAGTTGTATTAAATTATGATACTGTTTTATTTTCTACATTTTTTAAGATTTATATGCATTCTGTCTTCTGAGTAACACTTTACACTGAATCTCAAGGTTCAGTTTTCTAAGAATGATATAGATCTGGAATCTCAACAAGTTTCAATTTAGGCAGAATAAAACATTCAGCATTTATGTGAGAAACACTGTAGTTGTCAATTTTGAAGTTAGAATTATACAATATATTCTAACGTATTAAAAAGAAAAGGAGTTATCATTGGAGTATTATTCACTTTTAAAAAAACAATACCTGCATAATGAATGTTTCTATGCCCAACCCTGAATAGTAACCATTTTTAAAGTAAAAAAGATAAAAAATAGAATAAACAAATAAAGTCAGTTGCATGTTTTACATCTTTAATTAATTTATTTATTTATTTAATTTTTTTTAAAAATGTGCGGTACAGTTCAGAGTTAGATATAGAATCAATTATTATGCAGGGTCCCTGGTTGATGAGGTATGCCCCTCCCTTCCTTAGCAGTAACTTTACACTGCCAATCTCACCCCTTCCCCTAAACAGTTCTCCACTACTGCCAATCACATTCTTACAATACTATAAGTGATCAAGTTAAGCTCATCAGTGAGAATATATGGAACTCTGTTCTTTTTTTCTGTGAAAAATCACTGAAAATCACCTACCTCATATCCATCAAACGTTCTGCAAAATTCTTCTATCTGTCCTTTTTTATGGCTGCAAAATATTCCATTGTGTGTATATACCACATTTATTTTATTAATTCCAGCTTTGATGGGCAACATGGTTGGTACAATGTTTTTTGCAATTGTGATTAGAGCTGCAACAAACATACTTGTGTGGGTATCTTTTGGTAAAATGATTTGATTTCCTCCAGGTATATTCTCTATAGGAGAATTACGAAGTCACATGGTAGGTCAATATCTTGTCTCTTTACAAACCTCCACACTGTTTTCCAAAGATGTTGGTCTACATTTCAGTTCACATTCAGTTAGAAGCATTTATTTCTTCCCAAATCCTTACCAACATTTGTTATTGTTTGTTTTATAAATGATGGCCG
>NW_007219129.1:0-649 GCF_000164805.1 Carlito syrichta | reverse complement strand
GTATACGGACACTTTCTGCATGTGTTCATCTGTAGCTCCTCTTCCTGAAGACTTTGGAGAAAGTTGGGAGGAAGCAACAACAGGGTAAGTCTAGCGTGTGCATCAGCTGTGGTCAGCAGGGTATGTGACTCCCAGGTTCTGTGTGACTGCCTGTGTCATGGGCCAGGGTGGGGAGTCTGTGTCCTCTGCACACTAGAGGCCCCACAGCAGATTCCAGTAAAAAGCCTGTGGCTGAGATCCTCCAAGGTTTTGTCCTCTCCAATCCTCTCATCCTTCCCAAATGGAAGACCCTGTCTTCTCAGCCTGGCCCGGGGACTTGTTTCCTGCTCACTAATCCTTGAATATCTGGCAAGGACCCCATCTGCAGGTAGTACACTTACTTGGCACCAGAAAGAACAGCCCCGGTAATAAGAGTCAGTGAAGGGGGTTGACCAGAATCCTCCCTGACAGCTCACCTGGCCCAGATGAGCACTGCCCGTGGGATCACTGGGCACTAGAGTTTCCCAACAGTGCTCAAGCAAAGATGTCAAGGCCATGCTCAACAGAGTATCCCTCAGATTCCACCCACAGCAGTTAGGGGTCCTTTAAGTACTTGCTAACTGCCCGGAGTGGTTAGAGCCCAGACTCAGATAACTTGAGCAATCACTGC
>NW_007219128.1:0-6080 GCF_000164805.1 Carlito syrichta | reverse complement strand
GAACTCAAGTATTTTTAGTAGGAACTGTCAAGTTTATCTTAAAATTTAAATGGAAACTAGAATAGCCACAATATTGTTAGACAATAAAAGCAGTTAAGAAAGCCATATCTGATTTTAAAACTTAGTGCAGGTTGAATATTTAAATTAAAAATTCTGAAATAAAAAATGCTGTAAAATCGGAAACTTTTTGATGGATGACATAATGCTGCAAGTGAAAAAATCTACACCTGGCCCTGTATGATGAGTCACAGTCAAAGTGCAGTTACAACTTTGTTTTATGCACAAGATTATTAAAATAGTATATAAAGAAAAGAAAGGGATTGGCAGTAGCAGGAAACTGCTGGGGAGGAGGAAAAGGCGGGATTGACATTAGTGGGAATCGGCCAGGGGAGGGCGGAACACTTCACTAACAAGGGTACCTTCATAATGAACATTTGTATACCTAACCCTGAATTGTACACCACATCTTTGAAATAAAAAAGGGAAAATAAATAAATAAATAAATTTACTCAAGATAATTTATTTTGATACCACCACTAACTAATAACATGTGGAAAGTAATAAAATGCAGACATTCCTAATCTGAATTTACTGGAATATCTTTCATAAAAACATTTAGGAAATAAATTATTTTATTTAAATAAAATTAAAATAAAATAGTGTATAAAGTTACCCTTCGTTTTTGTGGATAAAATATATAGAAAACATAAATCAATTTTGTGTTTAAACTTTTATCTCATCCTTAAGATATCTCATTAAGTATATGCACATATTTCAAAATTTGAAAATCCAAAATTTGAAACATTTTTGGCATCAAGAATTTATATAAGAGATAATCAACCTGTATAAACCTATCATAATCAAGAGAGTGTGGACTTTTTGTAAGGTAGACTTAAATGGAACAGAAGTCTAGAAAAAAACTTTACATTTGTGCCTAACTGATTTTCAACAACAGTACCAAGGCAATTCAATGGAGAAAAAACAGTTTTTACATTAAATGTTCATGGAGCAATCAGATATTCATAAGCAAAAAATAAATACCGCAGTTCCTCTATTCATTGACCCCCCCCAGTAAATGCCTGAACCCACATATAGAACCCAACCCAGGTGCCATCAATTGAAACACATTTTTTTCAAGTCTTTCACCCACAACTTTAATGCTTTTTCCATATTAATGAGACACTTATCACCCACTGTAGCTGTGACTTTTTCAATTTGAAGCATAACAGCAAAAGTAACATGATAGTTTGTCTCTCTTCACAATTTCATGACTAGAAGATGCATTCTTACCACAGATCTTAGTAACCTCAGTTGTTTTTTGTCTTTCCTCTTTTAGTCAAGAACTTTTACTTTTTCACTAAAAGAAGCACTTTACATCTTCACTTGACATATCTGAATTGCTAGCATCACTACTCTTGTGCTTTGGGGCCATTATTAAGAATAGTTAAGAGTTACTTGAACACAACCACTGTTTGTTGCCACAATAGATCTGATAACCAAAATGGCTACTTAGTGACTCAGTCTAAGTAAGTAGACTGAGTCTACTTCCCTGACTCAGAGTCTACTTCCCTGACTCAAAATGGCTACTTAGTGACTCAGTCTAAGTAAGTAGACTGAGTCTACATTCCCTGAGTAGACAGGGAATGTAGACAGTATGGAGATGCTAGACAAAAGAATAATTCACATCCCCAGCTGGACAAAGTGGGACAACTCTAGACTTCATCACACTACTCAGGACAGCACACAATTTAAAACTTAGGAGTTTTTGATTTCTGGAATTTTTTATTGACTACTTTTGGACTGTGGTTGACTGAAAGTAACTAAAACTGTGGAAAGTAAAATGGGCAGATGAGGGGAGACTACTGCAAAAATAAAAATAAACTAAGACCTTTACCTTCACCATATACAGAATTAAAATGGATCGCACCTAAATGTGAAAGCCAAAACTATGAAACTAGTAGTAGAGGATAAAATAAAAAAAATTTGTGAACTTAGATTTGCAAAATTTATTACATTGACAAACATATCTCTTAGATGTACAATTCAGAAAAGTATCGACACCACTACTATCTTCATTAATTTTTGGTGGCCAAGGATTATTACTGAAAATGAATCTCTTATCAATGCATTTCCCTTTCTGATTTAAAAATAAAAGATGACTTTACAGCATTCATTTATATTGCTTTATAATTTAAAGGGTTTGATATTTTTTGTGTGACAACTTTAAAGGTCTTTTTATAAAGGTTCCTTGGTTTCAGTTACTGAAACTCTGAGGTTGAAAACTGGAACCTTAAATGCTTTAATGCTACTGCATTCTCTCATTGCTCAACTCATTACCACAAATAAGGACATCAAGATATGAATTTGATAAATTCCCATATCATCAAATTAATGGGTTAACATCATTTAATGACTCAGTCTTAAAAACTTCAAGAAATCTCATATTGTCTGCTATGAGAAATCTAAACTACACTACTATGCAGATTAGACCTTTTAAATTAATTTATGAATTAACTGATTCATTTATTCAGAACTTAACTTGTACCAGATGCTGAACTCTGAAAAATGAAGAGCAGAAAAGATACAGCCAGAACAATTTCAGTCAAATAGCAGGTGCTCTAGGGAGAAAAATACAAAGACAATTATTTGTTTTTGTTTTTGTATGTCTTTTTATTTTTGAGTCAGTCTCTCTCTGTTGCCCAAGTTGGAGTGCAATGGCATGCTCACGGTCACAGCAGTCTCAACGTGCTGGATTAAGGCGAACCTTCTGCTTCAAAACTTCAATTAGTTGGAACTATAGGCATGTGCCACCATACCTAGCTAATTTTTTTTTAATTTATTGTAAAGATGAGGTTTCACCATGATGCCCAGCCTGGTATCAAATTCATGGGCTCAGGCAATTCTTACAGTTATATAATAGAAGTGCTATTATGGGAAAAAATAAAAAGACATCACAAAAGTACAGAAGATCCTGTAATGACAAGTGAGCAGGAAGAATAAGTCAAAATAAATTTGATTTAGTAAAAAAAAAAAAAAGCAAATATTTTAGTGTTTAGTTCTTCTCTTCTCCAGTGGCAATCAAGTTGATTTTCTTAATATCTCATAAAATTAACATGCCATTGGCTATATCATCCCAACTCCAGAACCTTATCACTTTCACTGCCTATCTGAGTACTAAGCATCTCCATAGACTTATGAAGTTCTAATCAGCAATGAAGTCTTCCCAATTATTGAAACCCTAACAGATCATCATCCACATTCATTTTTTAAATGAACTTTCATAATACTCTTAATCCTGCCCATGAAATTTAACAATTCAGTAATTTAATATTTTCTGATTACTTCTCTGTGAATAAGGACTATCTCTTGAAGATTACATTAAACTCCTTAAGAGTTAAGGTTGTGTATTATTCATTCTATTTATTTTTCTGATCACCTAGTTTAATACAAGTTACATAATAATGTATATACATGAAATTATAATATGACCAAGAAAATACATATGTAATATCTCTTTGTAGTACACACATATATTTCGGCTTGCACAACAGTGTTTTTAGTTGTTTGTTTTCTTTGCTAAATTAAATGAGCAAGTTTACTAGGCTTTTAAGAAATCCCCAGTGCTCCATTTGAATGTCGAATTTTTCCCAAAAATCCTCTGTATTTGAAATATCTCAATATCCAACCATTTTTCTTTTATGCAGATGACTATGCTTTGAAATTGTTACAAAATTTACTACAAGAAGAAGCTGAGAGAGGAAGTGAAGTTTCTTTGACACAATAGGTGAATAAAAGCTAAAATTTTTTGATTAAACGTTTTATTTCTGTCAGTATAGGACATATACTGACAGAAAACTAAAAAAAAATTAATATATTGTATATTTTTGTTTCTTCTAGGGCAATATCAAATTTCAAGTCAATTAGTAAATCAGCAGTACCTAAAACTGTAATAATGAAGCATAATATTGTTAAAACTAAAAATGTACAGCTTATATATTTTAAAAACAATCATATACAAGTAAGCAAATGATACATAAAAAAAGAACGTACCTATAAATTTATTGAAATAGGATTATGAAATTGGAAAACTTTCATTATGACAACTAAAAAACATGCTAGATGAATATAAAAGTAAATGATGTAATTGTATTTACAAATATTTGTTTAAAACCTGTGTTGTTTACTATATCAAGGAAGGAGGATGATATCTGAAAAATAATATGAAAGCCGAATATTCTTGTTTAAAGTAATAAAAAATTTATAATGCAGATGTTTGGGATTGACATACTGATATTATTAGTATTTTCTCCAAGTTTAGCAAATGGAAAAGCACACTCTAGACAACATAAATCCTAAGGTCTTAAGAGAGACATCCCAAAAATTTCATGTTTAATTTGATGATGCAAATCATATTTGCCATGTATGGTAAAACTTAAATATAATATTCATATTCCTTTCTTGTCCAGTACTCTAGTAATTACTTACAGGCATAAATGTTAACAGTGTCCTTAATTTCTATGATCTGGCACAGTGTCAGTACTTTAAACACCCCACAAAATAAATTATTTTCAAATAATGTGTTCATTTTCAACTTTGCCTCTCTAAAAGCATATGTGATTGACTTCTTATAACATGTTTTCATTTAGTGTTTAGCTTCTCAAGAGCTTTTATTGAAATGAGTCTTCTGAATAATCATGTTTGAAAACACTATGTTTTAATGATACTCATATATTTGCCATTAAAATACACTAATTTAAACTGAGTTTAGTGGCTCAGCCTGTAATCCTGCACCTTTGGGAGGCTGAGGTCAGTGGATTGCCTGAGCCCGAGGGTTCAAGACCCGCCTGGGCAACTTGGCGAGACCTCATGTCTACAAGAAATTAAAAATTAGCCAGGTGTGGTAGCGCATGCCTGTAGTTCCAGCTACTTGGAAGGCTGAGGCAGAAGGATTACTGGAGCACAGCAGGTCAAAGCTGCGGTGGCGGGGAGTGGCCACTGCACTCCTGTCTGGGCGACAGAGTGAGACTCCTCAAAAAACAAACAAACTAACAAAAACACTAATTTTTAAAATTATTTAAATGTATTAACTCAAAATATAAGTCATTTATCATGACTCATACAGAAATTCCTACTGCTTATTTTACCTACATCCATTAATCATTTTATCTATTTGTTCATTAAAAATAATTTATTTAATGTCTTTTATGTGTCAGGGGCTATGTAAGATGTTAGGTATACATTAGTGACAAGAAAGGAAAGAAAATATGGCAAGAAACTGGCAATAATTTTACTCCATTTGAGCCTATAATCAAATGAGAAAAATGGATACTTCAAAAGTATACTTAGAGATTTTGAAATGTAGAATGAAAGAATAATCCAACTGCTCTGACACAATAAAGAGGACAAAATTAAGATAGGAAGCATGGGAGACTTCTTTGGGAAAGTGGCATTTAAGATGAGACCTAAAATATGAAAAACATGAATAAAAGTTATCTGGTAATAGTAGGAACATCATAACAAATAAGAGAAGGGAAAATAGTAAAAATTGGATACTAATCAGGGGACTGGTGAAACAGGATAGAGATCATGGGCTTTATTTTTATAGTGATAGAAAATCACTGAAGGGATCAAAAATGACAATTATTTTATTTAATCTCAAATTCAGAATAGCTCTCTGGCTGAAGAATGGAGATGAGGGAAAGAGGAAACATAAAGCTCAGAATAGGGCATTGCAGTGGTTTAGTTGAAAGTTACTGGTAGAAGTAAAAATAAAACAAAAGTAGAATTATTAAGTTCATTAGGAAAACTTGGTGGGATGTGGTGATTGGTTGGAAGGTGGGAGAAATGGGAATGTGTGACTTTTTACCAACCTAAACAGTCAAATGGAAGTTGTTGCTATTTTCTTAGATGGGGAGTATCATTCATTTGAACAAAATACAGATGGTGTATCAAAACTTCAAATTCAATTAAGCTTGCAGAATAAGTAAACAACCTCTGTAAGTTAAAATTTACATTTTGGTTTATATATTTCAATTTGATGCAAACAAGGTTTAGACAAAATTTGCATGGTATCTAGTAAA
>NW_007219127.1:0-6534 GCF_000164805.1 Carlito syrichta | reverse complement strand
AAAAAGAAATAACAAAGCCTACAAGAGATGTGTGATTATATCTAGAGGCTGAACCAACACCTGATTGGCACCCCAGGAGAAGAAAGGGAAAATGAGAACAACTTGGAACAAGTATTCCAGGAGGCAATCCAAGAAAACTTTACCCCATCTCACCAGAAATGTGACCAGTCAAGTACAAAAGATTCAGAGAAACCACACAAGACATCATATGGGAGGATCAACCCCTAGACACATAGTAATTTGCCTACACAAAGTAGGCATAAAAGAAAAAAGAAAAATCCTAAAGGCAATAAGAGAGAAAGGTCAGACTACCTAATGGGGAAAACCAGTCAAAATAGCAGCAGACCTATTGGCAGAAACACTACAAGCAAGAAGGGATTGGAGCTCTATATTCAAGCACTCAAAGACAAGTAATTTCAACCAAGAATTTCCCATCCAGCCAAGTTCAGCTTCATCAGTGATGGAGAATTAAAATCCTTCCCAGATATCCAATCCCTAAGAGATTATGCAGCTTCCAGATCAGCTCTACAGGAAACACTTAAAAAGGTATTAAGCACAGAAGAAAGAAAACAAAGAATCACCATACACTTCCCAAGAAAACAGCAGAGCACAGAATCAATAGAGAATATAGCACAACAAGAAACTTGAAAACACATGCATACATTAACCCCAAAGCCAAAACAAAACAAGCAAAGAAAAAAATTTGTAAGAACCTCATGACAGGGAAAGCAATCCCATTCGAATTAGCCTGAATGTGAATGGACAAAATGCACCACTGAAAAGATACACAATAATGGACTGGATAAGAAACCATGACCCTATTATTTGCTGCATCCAGGAGACTCATCTCACTATAAGGGACACACACAGACTCAAAGTTAAAGGATGAAAAATGAGTTTCAAGGCAAATGGAACATAAAAGAAGGCAGGAGTTGCAATCTTAATATCAGACAAAACAACCTTTAAGTTATCAAAAATTTAAAAAGATGCAAAAGGACACTGCATAATGATAAACAATTCAATCCACCAACAAGAAATATCCATCCTAAACTTATATGCACCCAACACAGGAGCAACAGCATTTATAAAGTAACTACTAAATAAACTAAAATATATATATTGACTCAACACTATTATAGCAGAGGACTTGAATACTCCACTGACATCCCTAGATAGATCATCAAGGCAAAAAATCCACAGGGAGATCCAGAACCTAAACTGGATACTTGACCAAATGGACTTAGTAGATACTTACAGATTATTCTACCCAACAAACACAGAATATACATTCAACTCATCACCACATGGAACATACTCCAAGACTGATCACATCCTTGGCCATAAATGAAGCATAAATCATAAGCTTGAAATCTTGCCATGCACATTCTCAGACCACAGTGGAATAAAAATAAATATCAAAACCAACAACATTTCTCCAAAACCCACAAAGACATAGATACTAAACAGCATGATTCTGAACAATGACTAGGTCAACACTGAAAACAGAGAAGAAATTGAAAGGTTCTTGGAAACAAATGAAAATGAAGAAACATCTTACCAAAACCTTTGGATTGCCATGAAATCAGTTCTAAAAGAGGAATTTATTTCTGTATGAGCACACATCAAGAAAATGGAAAGATCTCAAGTGGAAAGCCTAACAAGACACCAAAACACCAACTTTAGCGGAAGAATTCAAATCAAAAATAAGATCTGAAATACGGAACATAGAAGACAAAAATATTATAGAAAACATCAACAAAACAAAAAGCTGCTTCTTTCAAAGAACTAACAAGATTGATATACCCTTAGCCAGAATAACCAAGAAAAAGAGAGAGAAAGCACAAATAAACATAATCAGAAATATCAAAGATCAAATCCCAGCTGACCCTGAAGAAAGACAAAGGATTACAGAGATTACTGTGTTCACTTATATGGAAACAAACTTGATAACCTAGATGAAATGGAGGACTTTCTGACATCACACAACCTCCCCTTGTTAAAACAAGAAGACATTGAGACACTAAATAGACAAAAAAAAAAAAACCCAGGAAATTGACTCTGTCATATGAAAACTACCTACCAAAAAAAGCCCTGGACGGAATGGCTTTCCAGCAGAATTCTACAAAATGTACAAGGAGGAGCTGATACCATTCCTACTGAAATATTCCAGGCAATTGAGAAAGATGTAATTCTCCACAAATCATTTTACTAAGCTAACATTACACTGATACCCAAACTGGGTAAAGATCCAACAAAGAAAGGGAAGTGCAGGTCAATATCCCTTATGAACATAGATGCAAAAATCCTCAATAAGATTCTAGCAAATCAGATCCAAAAACAAATCTCAAAAATCATCCACCATGACCAAATAGGCTTCATCTCCAGGATTTAGGGCTGGTTCAACATCCACAAGACCATAAATGTCATTAAATGCATCAATAGATGTAAAAACAAGAACCACATGTTTATCTCATTAGATGCAGAAAAAGCTTTGATAAAATCTAGCATCCCTTCTTGATAAAATCCCTTAAACACCTAGGTATAAAAGGAACATACCTCAAAATAGTAAGCACCATCTATGATACACACACAGCTAACATGTTGCTAAATGAACAGAGACTAGAAACATATCCCCTGAAAACTGGAACAAGACAAGCCTGCCCACTCTCACCCCTCTGGTTCAATATTATTTTGGAAGTCCTAGTTCGGACAATTAGACAAGAGAAGGAAATCAGGGGTATCCAAATAGGAAAAGAGGAAATCAAGTTATCCTTCCAACCGTGTTGCCCATCGAAGTTGGACTGGACTTTTCAAAATGTGGTACATATACACAATGGAATATTATGCAGCCATAAAGAAAGACAAATACATGGACTTTGCAACAACTTGGATGGCTTTGGAGTTGATCATGCTCAGTGATTTATCAGAGAAACAAAGAATTGAGTTCCATATGTTCTCACTCATAACCTGATCTTGAACGATTATAATGCTATGAGAAAGAGATGGGCAGTAGTGGAAAAACTGTCAGGGGACAGTTGAGGAAAACTGCGAGGGGAGGGAGGGAGGGGCATGCCTCATCAGCAAGGGTACCTGCATGGTCAATGTTTATATACCTAACAATGAATTGTACCCCACATCTTTATAATAAGTTTTAAAAAAAGAAAGACAACAGGTGTTTGTGAGGATACAAAGAAAAGAAAACCCTTTCCCATTGTTAGTGGTACTGTAAATTAGTACAGTCATTTTGGAAAGTAGGATAGAGGTTCTTCCAAAAACTAAAAGTAGAACTACCATATGATCCAGCAATCCCACTTCTGGGTATATATCTAAATGAATTGAAATCAGTATGTTGGAGACATATCTAATCTACATTCCTTTTCTTGGCAGCATTATTCACAACAGCCAAGATGCAGGAACAATTGGAGTGCCCATCAAGAGACAAATGGCTTTAAAATGTGATATATATACACAATGGAATACAATTCAGCTGTAAAAGAAGGAAATTCTGTTATCTTGTCATTTGTGACTACAAGAATGAACCTAGAGGACATTATGCTTAGTAAAATAAGCTAGGCACAGAAAGACAAATACCACATGATATCAATTATATGTGAAATCCCAAAATGTCATTCTCATCGAGACGGAAAATGGTGGTTACCAGAGGCTGGGGGTTGAGGGGTTGATTGTGGATGGGGCAAGGAGGAAGATGTTCGTCAAAGTACAAAGGTTCAGTTAGGAAGAATAAGGTTTGGTGATCTATCGTATAACGTGGTGACTACAGTTAATAATAATGTATTTTATATTTTAAGATAACTAAAAGAGGAGTTTTTAAATGTTTTCACCACAAAAATGATAAGTATGTGAGGTGATGAATATATTAATTAGCCTGATTTGATCACTCCACAATGTATTTATATACTGAAACATCACAATGTACCCCATAAATATATACAATTATTTGTCAATTAAAAATAAAACAAATTTTTAAAAAGTAAAAAAACAAAACAAAACAAAAAATAAAATCTAGATATCATTAAGAAAAAAATTATTCTGACACATTAAATTGGTAAGAAAGACTTTATTGAGAAATATTGTGATGCATGTCAAGACTATTACAATACAAGAGAGATACTGGACTCAGCACAACTCCAAATACAGCTGAAATTTGAAGGCAAGAAGCTGAATGAGGGAGTGATTAGATAGAAAATGACTAAGAGAAAGCATCCAAAATAGAATTCTTGTTCAGAATTCTTGTTCAGTTGAATCTTGTTCAACAAGATTCTTGCTTTGAAAAATAAAAAAGGATCAGAGGGATCTAACTAAAGTTTGTTCGAGGAAGGAGTCTTTGTCAAGATCTGAGAGTTCAAATATTTTAAATAATATAAACACTGAAAGAGTTATATCTGGACCCATCATAGTCAAATTGTGGTATGACAGAATATCTTGAAAGCAGCAAGAATAAAAAAATCAAACAAATATATGATTAATGACTGATTTCTTATTACAAACAATGGGAGCCTGAAGGTATAGGCATAACATACTCAAAGTACTGGGGGGAAAAAAAATTACCGCCTGCTGAACAACATTCTATATTCAATGACACTACCCTTAAATTAAGGTTAAAATGCATATATTGATTCAATTTATTTAACACATTATATCAATAAAATAAAAGGAAGAATCATATAATAATTTCAATAAATACAAATAAGGCAATTGATTAAAAAAAGACTCTCAACAAGCTAAGAATAGAAGGGACCTTCTTCAACATGGTAAAAAGCATCAAAACTACATCTAGTATTATACTTAATAGTGATAGGCTGAATAGTTTTTCCCATAATCAGGAAAAGGAAAGGATGCTCTCATTACTTGTGCTCAACAATGTACTGAAATATTCTAGTCAATACAATATAGCACATAGAGAAACAAACAAAATAGTATCAGACTGGAAAAGAATAAGTAAATATTTATTTGCAGAAGACATGATCATCTATGTAGAAAGTACTAAGGAATCTATAAGAAACTGCTAGAACTAACAAAGGACTAGCAAAGTGAAACAAAATATATCGTACTATATACTGTAGCAATGACTCACAGGTAAGTGTGCACTAGTGGTGGAGCCAGGTACACTTAAAGTCTTGATTTCTTCACCACTATATAATGCATTCACATAACCAAAAGCCATTTTTACCCCTAAGCTATTGAAATAAATACTTTACAAAAGAAAAGACCTAGAAAAAAGCAAAATCAATTCCATTTACAACAGAACCAAAAACGATAAAGATACTTAGGAACAAATTTAACAAAAGAAATAGTGCAAGAAAGACCTATACACAAAAAGCTACAACAAAAGAAATTTAAATATATATGAAAAGATGTTTCATGTTCATCCATTGAAAGACTCAATATTAAGATGGAAACTTTTCATAATTTATTTAATTTATAGGGTTAACATAACTACTATAAAAAGAAACTCAAGTATTTTTAGTAGGAACTGTCAAGTTTATCTTAAAATTTAAATGGAAACTAGAATAGCCACAATATTGTTAGACAATAAAAGCAGTTAAGAAAGCCATATCTGATTTTAAAACTTAGTGCAGGTTGAATATTTAAATTAAAAATTCTGAAATAAAAAATGCTGTAAAATCGGAAACTTTTTGATGGATGACATAATGCTGCAAGTGAAAAAATCTACACCTGGCCCTGTATGATGAGTCACAGTCAAAGTGCAGTTACAACTTTGTTTTATGCACAAGATTATTAAAATAGTATATAAAGAAAAGAAAGGGATTGGCAGTAGCAGGAAACTGCTGGGGAGGAGGAAAAGGCGGGATTGACATTAGTGGGAATCGGCCAGGGGAGGGCGGAACACTTCACTAACAAGGGTACCTTCATAATGAACATTTGTATACCTAACCCTGAATTGTACACCACATCTTGAAATAAAAAAGGGAAAATAAATAAATAAATAAATAAATTTACTCAAGATAATTTATTTTGATACCACCACTAACTAATAACATGTGGAAAGTAATAAAATGCAGACATTCCTAATCTGAATTTACTGGAATATCTTTCATAAAAACATTTAGGAAATAAATTATTTTATTTAAATAAAATTAAAATAAAATAGTGTATAAAGTTACCCTTCGTTTTTGTGGATAAAATATATAGAAAACATAAATCAATTTTGTGTTTAAACTTTTATCTCATCCTTAAGATATCTCATTAAGTATATGCACATATTTCAAAATTTGAAAATCCAAAATTTGAAACATTTTTGGCATCAAGAATTTATATAAGAGATAATCAACCTGTATAAACCTATCATAATCAAGAGAGTGTGGACTTTTTGTAAGGTAGACTTAAATGGAACAGAAGTCTAGAAAAAAACTTTACATTTGTGCCTAACTGATTTTCAACAACAGTACCAAGGCAATTCAATGGAGAAAAAACAGTTTTTACATTAAATGTTCATGGAGCAATCAGATATTCATAAGCAAAAAATAAATACCGCAGACCCCCCCCAGTAAA
>NW_007219126.1:0-8463 GCF_000164805.1 Carlito syrichta | reverse complement strand
CTGCATGGTCAGCGTTTATATACCTAACAATGAATTGTACCCCACATCTTTATAATAAGTTTTAAAAAAAGAAAGACAACAGGTGTTTGTGAGGATACAAAGAAAAGAAAACCCTTTCCCATTGTTAGTGGTACTGTAAATTAGTACAGTCATTTTGGAAAGTAGGATAGAGGTTCTTCCAAAAACTAAAAGTAGAACTACCATATGATCCAGCAATCCCACTTCTGGGTATATATCTAAATGAATTGAAATCAGTATGTTGGAGACATATCTAATCTACATTCCTTTTCTTGGCAGCATTATTCACAACAGCCAAGATGCAGGAACAATTGGAGTGCCCATCAAGAGACAAATGGCTTTAAAATGTGATATATATACACAATGGAATACAATTCAGCTGTAAAAGAAGGAAATTCTGTTATCTTGTCATTTGTGACTACAAGAATGAACCTAGAGGACATTATGCTTAGTAAAATAAGCTAGGCACAGAAAGACAAATACCACATGATATCAATTATATGTGAAATCCCAAAATGTCATTCTCATCGAGACGGAAAATGGTGGTTACCAGAGGCTGGGGGTTGAGGGGTTGATTGTGGATGGGGCAAGGAGGAAGATGTTCGTCAAAGTACAAAGGTTCAGTTAGGAAGAATAAGGTTTGGTGATCTATCGTATAACGTGGTGACTACAGTTAATAATAATGTATTTTATATTTTAAGATAACTAAAAGAGGAGTTTTTAAATGTTTTCACCACAAAAATGATAAGTATGTGAGGTGATGAATATATTAATTAGCCTGATTTGATCACTCCACAATGTATTTATATACTGAAACATCACAATGTACCCCATAAATATATACAATTATTTGTCAATTAAAAATAAAACAAATTTTTAAAAAGTAAAAAAACAAAACAAAACAAAAAATAAAATCTAGATATCATTAAGAAAAAAATTATTCTGACACATTAAATTGGTAAGAAAGACTTTATTGAGAAATATTGTGATGCATGTCAAGACTATTACAATACAAGAGAGATACTGGACTCAGCAAAACTCCAAATACAGCTGAAATTTGAAGGCAAGAAGCTGAATGAGGGAGTGATTAGATAGAAAATGACTAAGAGAAAGCATCCAAAATAGAATTCTTGTTCAGAATTCTTGTTCAGTTGAATCTTGTTCAACAAGATTCTTGCTTTGAAAAATAAAAAAGGATCAGAGGGATCTAACTAAAGTTTGTTCGAGGAAGGAGTCTTTGTCAAGATCTGAGAGTTCAAATATTTTAAATAATATAAACACTGAAAGAGTTATATCTGGACCCATCATAGTCAAATTGTGGTATGACAGAATATCTTGAAAGCAGCAAGAATAAAAAAATCAAACAAATATATGATTAATGACTGATTTCTTATTACAAACAATGGGAGCCTGAAGGTATAGGCATAACATACTCAAAGTACTGGGGGGAAAAAAAATTACCGCCTGCTGAACAACATTCTATATTCAATGACACTACCCTTAAATTAAGGTTAAAATGCATATATTGATTCAATTTATTTAACACATTATATCAATAAAATAAAAGGAAGAATCATATAATAATTTCAATAAATACAAATAAGGCAATTGATTAAAAAAAGACTCTCAACAAGCTAAGAATAGAAGGGACCTTCTTCAACATGGTAAAAAGCATCAAAACTACATCTAGTATTATACTTAATAGTGATAGGCTGAATAGTTTTTCCCATAATCAGGAAAAGGAAAGGATGCTCTCATTACTTGTGCTCAACAATGTACTGAAATATTCTAGTCAATACAATATAGCACATAGAGAAACAAACAAAATAGTATCAGACTGGAAAAGAATAAGTAAATATTTATTTGCAGAAGACATGATCATCTATGTAGAAAGTACTAAGGAATCTATAAGAAACTGCTAGAACTAACAAAGGACTAGCAAAGTGAAACAAAATATATCGTACTATATACTGTAGCAATGACTCACAGGTAAGTGTGCACTAGTGGTGGAGCCAGGTACACTTAAAGTCTTGATTTCTTCACCACTATATAATGCATTCACATAACCAAAAGCCATTTTTACCCCTAAGCTATTGAAATAAATACTTTACAAAAGAAAAGACCTAGAAAAAAGCAAAATCAATTCCATTTACAACAGAACCAAAAACGATAAAGATACTTAGGAACAAATTTAACAAAAGAAATAGTGCAAGAAAGACCTATACACAAAAAGCTACAACAAAAGAAATTTAAATATATATGAAAAGATGTTTCATGTTCATCCATTGAAAGACTCAATATTAAGATGGAAACTTTTCATAATTTATTTAATTTATAGGGTTAACATAACTACTATAAAAAGAAACTCAAGTATTTTTAGTAGGAACTGTCAAGTTTATCTTAAAATTTAAATGGAAACTAGAATAGCCACAATATTGTTAGACAATAAAAGCAGTTAAGAAAGCCATATCTGATTTTAAAACTTAGTGCAGGTTGAATATTTAAATTAAAAATTCTGAAATAAAAAATGCTGTAAAATCGGAAACTTTTTGATGGATGACATAATGCTGCAAGTGAAAAAATCTACACCTGGCCCTGTATGATGAGTCACAGTCAAAGTGCAGTTACAACTTTGTTTTATGCACAAGATTATTAAAATAGTATATAAAGAAAAGAAAGGGATTGGCAGTAGCAGGAAACTGCTGGGGAGGAGGAAAGGCGGGATTGACATTAGTGGGAATCGGCCAGGGGAGGGCGGAACACTTCACTAACAAGGGTACCTTCATAATGAACATTTGTATACCTAACCCTGAATTGTACACCACATCTTTGAAATAAAAAAGGGAAAATAAATAAATAAATAAATAAATTTACTCAAGATAATTTATTTTGATACCACCACTAACTAATAACATGTGGAAAGTAATAAAATGCAGACATTCCTAATCTGAATTTACTGGAATATCTTTCATAAAAACATTTAGGAAATAAATTATTTTATTTAAATAAAATTAAAATAAAATAGTGTATAAAGTTACCCTTCGTTTTTGTGGATAAAATATATAGAAAACATAAATCAATTTTGTGTTTAAACTTTTATCTCATCCTTAAGATATCTCATTAAGTATATGCACATATTTCAAAATTTGAAAATCCAAAATTTGAAACATTTTTGGCATCAAGAATTTATATAAGAGATAATCAACCTGTATAAACCTATCATAATCAAGAGAGTGTGGACTTTTTGTAAGGTAGACTTAAATGGAACAGAAGTCTAGAAAAAAACTTTACATTTGTGCCTAACTGATTTTCAACAACAGTACCAAGGCAATTCAGTGGAGAAAAAACAGTTTTTACATTAAATGTTCATGGAGCAATCAGATATTCATAAGCAAAAAATAAATACCGCAGTTCCTCTATTCATTGACCCCCCCCCAGTAAATGCCTGAACCCACATATAGAACCCAACCCAGGTGCCATCAATTGAAACACATTTTTTTCAAGTCTTTCACCCACAACTTTAATGCTTTTTCCATATTAATGAGACACTTATCACCCACTGTAGCTGTGACTTTTTCAATTTGAAGCATAACAGCAAAAGTAACATGATAGTTTGTCTCTCTTCACAATTTCATGACTAGAAGATGCATTCTTACCACAGATCTTAGTAACCTCAGTTGTTTTTTGTCTTTCCTCTTTTAGTCAAGAACTTTTACTTTTTCACTAAAAGAAGCACTTTACATCTTCACTTGACATATCTGAATTGCTAGCATCACTACTCTTGTGCTTTGGGGCCATTATTAAGAATAGTTAAGAGTTACTTGAACACAACCACTGTTTGTTGCCACAATAGATCTGATAACCAAAATGGCTACTTAGTGACTCAGTCTAAGTAAGTAGACTGAGTCTACTTCCCTGACTCAGAGTCTACTTCCCTGACTCAAAATGGCTACTTAGTGACTCAGTCTAAGTAAGTAGACTGAGTCTACATTCCCTGAGTAGACAGGGAATGTAGACAGTATGGAGATGCTAGACAAAAGAATAATTCACATCCCCAGCTGGACAAAGTGGGACAACTCTAGACTTCATCACACTACTCAGGACAGCACACAATTTAAAACTTAGGAGTTTTTGATTTCTGGAATTTTTTATTGACTACTTTTGGACTGTGGTTGACTGAAAGTAACTAAAACTGTGGAAAGTAAAATGGGCAGATGAGGGGAGACTACTGCAAAAATAAAAATAAACTAAGACCTTTACCTTCACCATATACAGAATTAAAATGGATCGCACCTAAATGTGAAAGCCAAAACTATGAAACTAGTAGTAGAGGATAAAATAAAAAAAATTTGTGAACTTAGATTTGCAAAATTTATTACATTGACAAACATATCTCTTAGATGTACAATTCAGAAAAGTATCGACACCACTACTATCTTCATTAATTTTTGGTGGCCAAGGATTATTACTGAAAATGAATCTCTTATCAATGCATTTCCCTTTCTGATTTAAAAATAAAAGATGACTTTACAGCATTCATTTATATTGCTTTATAATTTAAAGGGTTTGATATTTTTTGTGTGACAACTTTAAAGGTCTTTTTATAAAGGTTCCTTGGTTTCAGTTACTGAAACTCTGAGGTTGAAAACTGGAACCTTAAATGCTTTAATGCTACTGCATTCTCTCATTGCTCAACTCATTACCACAAATAAGGACATCAAGATATGAATTTGATAAATTCCCATATCATCAAATTAATGGGTTAACATCATTTAATGACTCAGTCTTAAAAACTTCAAGAAATCTCATATTGTCTGCTATGAGAAATCTAAACTACACTACTATGCAGATTAGACCTTTTAAATTAATTTATGAATTAACTGATTCATTTATTCAGAACTTAACTTGTACCAGATGCTGAACTCTGAAAAATGAAGAGCAGAAAAGATACAGCCAGAACAATTTCAGTCAAATAGCAGTGCTCTAGGGAGAAAAATACAAAGACAATTATTTGTTTTTGTTTTGTATGTCTTTTTATTTTTGAGTCAGTCTCTCTCTGTTGCCCAAGTTGGAGTGCAATGGCATGCTCACGGTCACAGCAGTCTCAACGTGCTGGATTAAGGCGAACCTTCTGCTTCAAAACTTCAATTAGTTGGAACTATAGGCATGTGCCACCATACCTAGCTAATTTTTTTTTAATTTATTGTAAAGATGAGGTTTCACCATGATGCCCAGCCTGGTATCAAATTCATGGGCTCAGGCAATTCTTACAGTTATATAATAGAAGTGCTATTATGGGAAAAAATAAAAAGACATCACAAAAGTACAGAAGATCCTGTAATGACAAGTGAGCAGGAAGAATAAGTCAAAATAAATTTGATTTAGTAAAAAAAAAAAAAAGCAAATATTTTAGTGTTTAGTTCTTCTCTTCTCCAGTGGCAATCAAGTTGATTTTCTTAATATCTCATAAAATTAACATGCCATTGGCTATATCATCCCAACTCCAGAACCTTATCACTTTCACCTGCCTATCTGAGTACTAAGCATCTCCATAGACTTATGAAGTTCTAATCAGCAATGAAGTCTTCCCAATTATTGAAACCCTAACAGATCATCATCCACATTCATTTTTTAAATGAACTTTCATAATACTCTTAATCCTGCCCATGAAATTTAACAATTCAGTAATTTAATATTTTCTGATTACTTCTCTGTGAATAAGGACTATCTCTTGAAGATTACATTAAACTCCTTAAGAGTTAAGGTTGTGTATTATTCATTCTATTTATTTTTCTGATCACCTAGTTTAATACAAGTTACATAATAATGTATATACATGAAATTATAATATGACCAAGAAAATACATATGTAATATCTCTTTGTAGTACACACATATATTTCGGCTTGCACAACAGTGTTTTAAGTTGTTTGTTTTCTTTGCTAAATTAAATGAGCAAGTTTACTAGGCTTTTAAGAAATCCCCAGTGCTCCATTTGAATGTCGAATTTTTCCCGAAAATCCTCTGTATTTGAAATATCTCAATATTCAACCATTTTTCTTTTATGCAGATGACTATGCTTTGAAATTGTTACAAAATTTACTACAAGAAGAAGCTGAGAGAGGAAGTGAAGTTTCTTTGACACAATAGGTGAATAAAAGCTAAAATTTTTTGATTAAACGTTTTATTTCTGTCAGTATAGGACATATACTGACAGAAAACTAAAAAAAAAATAATATATTGTATATTTTTGTTTCTTCTAGGGCAATATCAAATTTCAAGTCAATTAGTAAATCAGCAGTACCTAAAACTGTAATAATGAAGCATAATATTGTTAAAACTAAAAATGTACAGCTTATATATTTTAAAAACAATCATATACAAGTAAGCAAATGATACATAAAAAAAGAACGTACCTATAAATTTATTGAAATAGGATTATGAAATTGGAAAACTTTCATTATGACAACTAAAAAACATGCTAGATGAATATAAAAGTAAATGATGTAATTGTATTTACAAATATTTGTTTAAAACCTGTGTTGTTTACTATATCAAGGAAGGAGGATGATATCTGAAAAATAATATGAAAGCCGAATATTCTTGTTTAAAGTAATAAAAAATTTATAATGCAGATGTTTGGGATTGACATACTGATATTATTAGTATTTTCTCCAAGTTTAGCAAATGGAAAAGCACACTCTAGACAACATAAATCCTAAGGTCTTAAGAGAGACATCCCAAAAATTTCATGTTTAATTTGATGATGCAAATCATATTTGCCATGTATGGTAAAACTTAAATATAATATTCATATTCCTTTCTTGTCCAGTACTCTAGTAATTACTTACAGGCATAAATGTTAACAGTGTCCTTAATTTCTATGATCTGGCACAGTGTCAGTACTTTAAACACCCCACAAAATAAATTATTTTCAAATAATGTGTTCATTTTCAACTTTGCCTCTCTAAAAGCATATGTGATTGACTTCTTATAACATGTTTTCATTTAGTGTTTAGCTTCTCAAGAGCTTTTATTGAAATGAGTCTTCTGAATAATCATGTTTGAAAACACTATGTTTTAATGATACTCATATATTTGCCATTAAAATACACTAATTTAAACTGAGTTTAGTGGCTCAGCCTGTAATCCTGCACCTTTGGGAGGCTGAGGTCAGTGGATTGCCTGAGCCCGAGGGTTCAAGACCCGCCTGGGCAACTTGGCGAGACCTCATGTCTACAAGAAATTAAAAATTAGCCAGGTGTGGTAGCGCATGCCTGTAGTTCCAGCTACTTGGAAGGCTGAGGCAGAAGGATTACTGGAGCACAGCAGGTCAAAGCTGCGGTGGCGGGGAGTGGCCACTGCACTCCTGTCTGGGCGACAGAGTGAGACTCCTCAAAAAACAAACAAACTAACAAAAACACTAATTTTTAAAATTATTTAAATGTATTAACTCAAAATATAAGTCATTTATCATGACTCATACAGAAATTCCTACTGCTTATTTTACCTACATCCATTAATCATTTTATCTATTTGTTCATTAAAAATAATTTATTTAATGTCTTTTATGTGTCAGGGGCTATGTAAGATGTTAGGTATACATTAGTGACAAGAAAGGAAAGAAAATATGGCAAGAAACTGGCAATAATTTTACTCCATTTGAGCCTATAATCAAATGAGAAAAATGGATACTTCAAAAGTATACTTAGAGATTTTGAAATGTAGAATGAAAGAATAATCCAACTGCTCTGACACAATAAAGAGGACAAAATTAAGATAGGAAGCATGGGAGACTTCTTTGGGAAAGTGGCATTTAAGATGAGACCTAAAATATGAAAAACATGAATAAAAGTTATCTGGTAATAGTAGGAACATCATAACAAATAAGAGAAGGGAAAATAGTAAAAATTGGATACTAATCAGGGGACTGGTGAAACAGGATAGAGATCATGGGCTTTATTTTTATAGTGATAGAAAATCACTGAAGGGATCAAAAATGACAATTATTTTATTTAATCTCAAATTCAGAATAGCTCTCTGGCTGAAGAATGGAGATGAGGGAAAGAGGAAACATAAAGCTCAGAATAGGGCATTGCAGTGGTTTAGTTGAAAGTTACTGGTAGAAGTAAAAATAAAACAAAAGTAGAATTATTAAGTTCATTAGGAAAACTTGGTGGGATGTGGTGATTGGTTGGAAGGTGGGAGAAATGGGAATGTGTGACTTTTTACCAACCTAAACAGTCAAATGGAAGTTGTTGCTATTTTCTTAGATGGGGAGTATCATTCATTTGAACAAAATACAGATGGTGTATCAAAACTTCAAATTCAATTAAGCTTGCAGAATAAGTAAACAACCTCTGTAAGTTAAAATTTACATTTTGGTTTATATATTTCAATTTGATGCAAACAAGGTTTAGACAAAATTTGCATGGTATCTAGTAAA
>NW_007219125.1:0-8463 GCF_000164805.1 Carlito syrichta | reverse complement strand
CTGCATGGTCAGCGTTTATATACCTAACAATGAATTGTACCCCACATCTTTATAATAAGTTTTAAAAAAAGAAAGACAACAGGTGTTTGTGAGGATACAAAGAAAAGAAAACCCTTTCCCATTGTTAGTGGTACTGTAAATTAGTACAGTCATTTTGGAAAGTAGGATAGAGGTTCTTCCAAAAACTAAAAGTAGAACTACCATATGATCCAGCAATCCCACTTCTGGGTATATATCTAAATGAATTGAAATCAGTATGTTGGAGACATATCTAATCTACATTCCTTTTCTTGGCAGCATTATTCACAACAGCCAAGATGCAGGAACAATTGGAGTGCCCATCAAGAGACAAATGGCTTTAAAATGTGATATATATACACAATGGAATACAATTCAGCTGTAAAAGAAGGAAATTCTGTTATCTTGTCATTTGTGACTACAAGAATGAACCTAGAGGACATTATGCTTAGTAAAATAAGCTAGGCACAGAAAGACAAATACCACATGATATCAATTATATGTGAAATCCCAAAATGTCATTCTCATCGAGACGGAAAATGGTGGTTACCAGAGGCTGGGGGTTGAGGGGTTGATTGTGGATGGGGCAAGGAGGAAGATGTTCGTCAAAGTACAAAGGTTCAGTTAGGAAGAATAAGGTTTGGTGATCTATCGTATAACGTGGTGACTACAGTTAATAATAATGTATTTTATATTTTAAGATAACTAAAAGAGGAGTTTTTAAATGTTTTCACCACAAAAATGATAAGTATGTGAGGTGATGAATATATTAATTAGCCTGATTTGATCACTCCACAATGTATTTATATACTGAAACATCACAATGTACCCCATAAATATATACAATTATTTGTCAATTAAAAATAAAACAAATTTTTAAAAAGTAA
Organism: Carlito syrichta; assembly: GCF_000164805.1. Classification (NCBI taxonomy): domain Eukaryota; kingdom Metazoa; phylum Chordata; class Mammalia; order Primates; family Tarsiidae; genus Carlito; species Carlito syrichta. The sequence continues at coordinate 7,558 of NW_007219125.1, read as the reverse complement.
AAAAACAAAACAAAACAAAAAATAAAATCTAGATATCATTAAGAAAAAAATTATTCTGACACATTAAATTGGTAAGAAAGACTTTATTGAGAAATATTGTGATGCATGTCAAGACTATTACAATACAAGAGAGATACTGGACTCAGCAAAACTCCAAATACAGCTGAAATTTGAAGGCAAGAAGCTGAATGAGGGAGTGATTAGATAGAAAATGACTAAGAGAAAGCATCCAAAATAGAATTCTTGTTCAGAATTCTTGTTCAGTTGAATCTTGTTCAACAAGATTCTTGCTTTGAAAAATAAAAAAGGATCAGAGGGATCTAACTAAAGTTTGTTCGAGGAAGGAGTCTTTGTCAAGATCTGAGAGTTCAAATATTTTAAATAATATAAACACTGAAAGAGTTATATCTGGACCCATCATAGTCAAATTGTGGTATGACAGAATATCTTGAAAGCAGCAAGAATAAAAAAATCAAACAAATATATGATTAATGACTGATTTCTTATTACAAACAATGGGAGCCTGAAGGTATAGGCATAACATACTCAAAGTACTGGGGGGAAAAAAAATTACCGCCTGCTGAACAACATTCTATATTCAATGACACTACCCTTAAATTAAGGTTAAAATGCATATATTGATTCAATTTATTTAACACATTATATCAATAAAATAAAAGGAAGAATCATATAATAATTTCAATAAATACAAATAAGGCAATTGATTAAAAAAAGACTCTCAACAAGCTAAGAATAGAAGGGACCTTCTTCAACATGGTAAAAAGCATCAAAACTACATCTAGTATTATACTTAATAGTGATAGGCTGAATAGTTTTTCCCATAATCAGGAAAAGGAAAGGATGCTCTCATTACTTGTGCTCAACAATGTACTGAAATATTCTAGTCAATACAATATAGCACATAGAGAAACAAACAAAATAGTATCAGACTGGAAAAGAATAAGTAAATATTTATTTGCAGAAGACATGATCATCTATGTAGAAAGTACTAAGGAATCTATAAGAAACTGCTAGAACTAACAAAGGACTAGCAAAGTGAAACAAAATATATCGTACTATATACTGTAGCAATGACTCACAGGTAAGTGTGCACTAGTGGTGGAGCCAGGTACACTTAAAGTCTTGATTTCTTCACCACTATATAATGCATTCACATAACCAAAAGCCATTTTTACCCCTAAGCTATTGAAATAAATACTTTACAAAAGAAAAGACCTAGAAAAAAGCAAAATCAATTCCATTTACAACAGAACCAAAAACGATAAAGATACTTAGGAACAAATTTAACAAAAGAAATAGTGCAAGAAAGACCTATACACAAAAAGCTACAACAAAAGAAATTTAAATATATATGAAAAGATGTTTCATGTTCATCCATTGAAAGACTCAATATTAAGATGGAAACTTTTCATAATTTATTTAATTTATAGGGTTAACATAACTACTATAAAAAGAAACTCAAGTATTTTTAGTAGGAACTGTCAAGTTTATCTTAAAATTTAAATGGAAACTAGAATAGCCACAATATTGTTAGACAATAAAAGCAGTTAAGAAAGCCATATCTGATTTTAAAACTTAGTGCAGGTTGAATATTTAAATTAAAAATTCTGAAATAAAAAATGCTGTAAAATCGGAAACTTTTTGATGGATGACATAATGCTGCAAGTGAAAAAATCTACACCTGGCCCTGTATGATGAGTCACAGTCAAAGTGCAGTTACAACTTTGTTTTATGCACAAGATTATTAAAATAGTATATAAAGAAAAGAAAGGGATTGGCAGTAGCAGGAAACTGCTGGGGAGGAGGAAAAGGCGGGATTGACATTAGTGGGAATCGGCCAGGGGAGGGCGGAACACTTCACTAACAAGGGTACCTTCATAATGAACATTTGTATACCTAACCCTGAATTGTACACCACATCTTTGAAATAAAAAAGGGAAAATAAATAAATAAATAAATAAATTTACTCAAGATAATTTATTTTGATACCACCACTAACTAATAACATGTGGAAAGTAATAAAATGCAGACATTCCTAATCTGAATTTACTGGAATATCTTTCATAAAAACATTTAGGAAATAAATTATTTTATTTAAATAAAATTAAAATAAAATAGTGTATAAAGTTACCCTTCGTTTTTGTGGATAAAATATATAGAAAACATAAATCAATTTTGTGTTTAAACTTTTATCTCATCCTTAAGATATCTCATTAAGTATATGCACATATTTCAAAATTTGAAAATCCAAAATTTGAAACATTTTTGGCATCAAGAATTTATATAAGAGATAATCAACCTGTATAAACCTATCATAATCAAGAGAGTGTGGACTTTTTGTAAGGTAGACTTAAATGGAACAGAAGTCTAGAAAAAAACTTTACATTTGTGCCTAACTGATTTTCAACAACAGTACCAAGGCAATTCAATGGAGAAAAAACAGTTTTTACATTAAATGTTCATGGAGCAATCAGATATTCATAAGCAAAAAGTAAATACCGCAGTTCCTCTATTCATTGACAACCCCCCAGTAAATGCCTGAACCCACATATAGAACCCAACCCAGGTGCCATCAATTGAAACACATTTTTTTCAAGTCTTTCACCCACAACTTTAATGCTTTTTCCATATTAATGAGACACTTATCACCCACTGTAGCTGTGACTTTTTCAATTTGAAGCATAACAGCAAAAGTAACATGATAGTGTGTCTCTCTTCACAATTTCATGGCTAGAAGATGCATTCTTACCACAGATCTTAGTAACCTCAGTTGTTTTTTGTCTTTCCTCTTTTAGTCAAGAACTTTTACTTTTTCACTAAAAGAAGCACTTTACATCTTCACTTGACATATCTGAATTGCTAGCATCACTACTCTTGTGCTTTGGGGCCATTATTAAGAATAGTTAAGAGTTACTTGAACACAACCACTGTTTGTTGCCACAATAGATCTGATAACCAAAATGGCTACTTAGTGACTCAGTCTAAGTAAGTAGACTGAGTCTACTTCCCTGACTCAGAGTCTACTTCCCTGACTCAAAATGGCTACTTAGTGACTCAGTCTAAGTAAGTAGACTGAGTCTACATTCCCTGAGTAGACAGGGAATGTAGACAGTATGGAGATGCTAGACAAAAGAATAATTCACATCCCCAGCTGGACAAAGTGGGACAACTCTAGACTTCATCACACTACTCAGGACAGCACACAATTTAAAACTTAGGAGTTTTTGATTTCTGGAATTTTTTATTGACTACTTTTGGACTGTGGTTGACTGAAAGTAACTAAAACTGTGGAAAGTAAAATGGGCAGATGAGGGGAGACTACTGCAAAAATAAAAATAAACTAAGACCTTTACCTTCACCATATACAGAATTAAAATGGATCGCACCTAAATGTGAAAGCCAAAACTATGAAACTAGTAGTAGAGGATAAAATAAAAAAAATTTGTGAACTTAGATTTGCAAAATTTATTACATTGACAAACATATCTCTTAGATGTACAATTCAGAAAAGTATCGACACCACTACTATCTTCATTAATTTTTGGTGGCCAAGGATTATTACTGAAAATGAATCTCTTATCAATGCATTTCCCTTTCTGATTTAAAAATAAAAGATGACTTTACAGCATTCATTTATATTGCTTTATAATTTAAAGGGTTTGATATTTTTTGTGTGACAACTTTAAAGGTCTTTTTATAAAGGTTCCTTGGTTTCAGTTACTGAAACTCTGAGGTTGAAAACTGGAACCTTAAATGCTTTAATGCTACTGCATTCTCTCATTGCTCAACTCATTACCACAAATAAGGACATCAAGATATGAATTTGATAAATTCCCATATCATCAAATTAATGGGTTAACATCATTTAATGACTCAGTCTTAAAAACTTCAAGAAATCTCATATTGTCTGCTATGAGAAATCTAAACTACACTACTATGCAGATTAGACCTTTTAAATTAATTTATGAATTAACTGATTCATTTATTCAGAACTTAACTTGTACCAGATGCTGAACTCTGAAAAATGAAGAGCAGAAAAGATACAGCCAGAACAATTTCAGTCAAATAGCAGGTGCTCTAGGGAGAAAAATACAAAGACAATTATTTGTTTTTGTTTTTGTATGTCTTTTTATTTTTGAGTCAGTCTCTCTCTGTTGCCCAAGTTGGAGTGCAATGGCATGCTCACGGTCACAGCAGTCTCAACGTGCTGGATTAAGGCGAACCTTCTGCTTCAAAACTTCAATTAGTTGGAACTATAGGCATGTGCCACCATACCTAGCTAATTTTTTTTTAATTTATTGTAAAGATGAGGTTTCACCATGATGCCCAGCCTGGTATCAAATTCATGGGCTCAGGCAATTCTTACAGTTATATAATAGAAGTGCTATTATGGGAAAAAATAAAAAGACATCACAAAAGTACAGAAGATCCTGTAATGACAAGTGAGCAGGAAGAATAAGTCAAAATAAATTTGATTTAGTAAAAAAAAAAAAAAGCAAATATTTTAGTGTTTAGTTCTTCTCTTCTCCAGTGGCAATCAAGTTGATTTTCTTAATATCTCATAAAATTAACATGCCATTGGCTATATCATCCCAACTCCAGAACCTTATCACTTTCACCTGCCTATCTGAGTACTAAGCATCTCCATAGACTTATGAAGTTCTAATCAGCAATGAAGTCTTCCCAATTATTGAAACCCTAACAGATCATCATCCACATTCATTTTTTAAATGAACTTTCATAATACTCTTAATCCTGCCCATGAAATTTAACAATTCAGTAATTTAATATTTTCTGATTACTTCTCTGTGAATAAGGACTATCTCTTGAAGATTACATTAAACTCCTTAAGAGTTAAGGTTGTGTATTATTCATTCTATTTATTTTTCTGATCACCTAGTTTAATACAAGTTACATAATAATGTATATACATGAAATTATAATATGACCAAGAAAATACATATGTAATATCTCTTTGTAGTACACACATATATTTCGGCTTGCACAACAGTGTTTTAAGTTGTTTGTTTTCTTTGCTAAATTAAATGAGCAAGTTTACTAGGCTTTTAAGAAATCCCCAGTGCTCCATTTGAATGTCGAATTTTTCCCGAAAATCCTCTGTATTTGAAATATCTCAATATTCAACCATTTTTCTTTTATGCAGATGACTATGCTTTGAAATTGTTACAAAATTTACTACAAGAAGAAGCTGAGAGAGGAAGTGAAGTTTCTTTGACACAATAGGTGAATAAAAGCTAAAATTTTTTGATTAAACGTTTTATTTCTGTCAGTATAGGACATATACTGACAGAAAACTAAAAAAAAAATAATATATTGTATATTTTTGTTTCTTCTAGGGCAATATCAAATTTCAAGTCAATTAGTAAATCAGCAGTACCTAAAACTGTAATAATGAAGCATAATATTGTTAAAACTAAAAATGTACAGCTTATATATTTTAAAAACAATCATATACAAGTAAGCAAATGATACATAAAAAAAGAACGTACCTATAAATTTATTGAAATAGGATTATGAAATTGGAAAACTTTCATTATGACAACTAAAAAACATGCTAGATGAATATAAAAGTAAATGATGTAATTGTATTTACAAATATTTGTTTAAAACCTGTGTTGTTTACTATATCAAGGAAGGAGGATGATATCTGAAAAATAATATGAAAGCCGAATATTCTTGTTTAAAGTAATAAAAAATTTATAATGCAGATGTTTGGGATTGACATACTGATATTATTAGTATTTTCTCCAAGTTTAGCAAATGGAAAAGCACACTCTAGACAACATAAATCCTAAGGTCTTAAGAGAGACATCCCAAAAATTTCATGTTTAATTTGATGATGCAAATCATATTTGCCATGTATGGTAAAACTTAAATATAATATTCATATTCCTTTCTTGTCCAGTACTCTAGTAATTACTTACAGGCATAAATGTTAACAGTGTCCTTAATTTCTATGATCTGGCACAGTGTCAGTACTTTAAACACCCACAAAATAATTATTTCAAATAATGTGTTCATTTCAACTTTGCCTCTCTAAAAGCATATGTGATTGACTTCTTATAACATGTTTTCATTTAGTGTTTAGCTTCTCAAGAGCTTTTATTGAAATGAGTCCTTCTGAATAATCATGTTTGAAAACACTATGTTTTAATGATACTCATATATTTGCCATTAAAATACACTAATTTAAACTGAGTTTAGTGGCTCAGCCTGTAATCCTGCACCTTTGGGAGGCTGAGGTCAGTGGATTGCCTGAGCCCGAGGGTACAAGACCCGCCTGGGCAACTTGGCGAGACCTCATGTCTACAAGAAATTAAAAATTAGCCAGGTGTGGTAGCGCATGCCTGTAGTTCCAGCTACTTGGAAGGCTGAGGCAGAAGGATTACTGGAGCACAGCAGGTCAAAGCTGCGGTGGCGGGGAGTGGCCACTGCACTCCTGTCTGGGCGACAGAGTGAGACTCCTCAAAAAACAAACAAACTAGCAAAAACACTAATTTTTAAAATTATTTAAATGTATTAACTCAAAATATAAGTCATTTATCATGACTCATACAGAAATTCCTACTGCTTATTTTACCTACATCCATTAATCATTTTATGTATTTGTTCATTAAAAATAATTTATTTAATGTCTTTTATGTGTCAGGGGCTATGTAAGATGTTAGGTATACATTAGTGACAAGAAAGGAAAGAAAATATGGCAAGAAACTGGCAATAATTTTACTCCATTTGAGCCTATAATCAAATGAGAAAAATGGATACTTCAAAAGTATACTTAGAGATTTTGAAATGTAGAATGAAAGAATAATCCAACTGCTCTGACACAATAAAGAGGACAAAATTAAGATAGGAAGCATGGGAGACTTCTTTGGGAAAGTGGCATTTAAGATGAGACCTAAAATATGAAAAACATGAATAAAAGTTATCTGGTAATAGTAGGAACATCATAACAAATAAGAGAAGGGAAAATAGTAAAAATTGGATACTAATCAGGGGACTGGTGAAACAGGATAGAGATCATGGGCTTTATTTTTATAGTGATAGAAAATCACTGAAGGGATCAAAAATGACAATTATTTTATTTAATCTCAAATTCAGAATAGCTCTCTGGCTGAAGAATGGAGATGAGGGAAAGAGGAAACATAAAGCTCAGAATAGGGCATTGCAGTGGTTTAGTTGAAAGTTACTGGTAGAAGTAAAAATAAAACAAAAGTAGAATTATTAAGTTCATTAGGAAAACTTGGTGGGATGTGGTGATTGGTTGGAAGGTGGGAGAAATGGGAATGTGTGACTTTTTACCAACCTAAACAGTCAAATGGAAGTTGTTGCTATTTTCTTAGATGGGGAGTATCATTCATTTGAACAAAATACAGATGGTGTATCAAAACTTCAAATTCAATTAAGCTTGCAGAATAAGTAAACAACCTCTGTAAGTTAAAATTTACATTTTGGTTTATATATTTCAATTTGATGCAAACAAGGTTTAGACAAAATTTGCATGGTATCTAGTAAA
>NW_007219124.1:0-711 GCF_000164805.1 Carlito syrichta | reverse complement strand
CCTGGCCAGGTACAGTGGCTCACACTATGATCCAACACTTTGGAAGGTCAAGGCAGGAGGATCACTTGAGCCAAGGAGTCTGAGACCAGCCTTGGCAACATAGTGAGACCTCGTCTCTACAAAAAGACTTAAAAATTAGCAGGACATGGTGGTGTGCCCTTGTAGTCCCAGTTACTCAGGAGACCGAGGCAGGAGGATCACCTGAGCCCGGGAAGTCGAGGCTGCAGTGAGCCGTGATCATGCCACTGCACTCCAGCCTAGGTGAAAAAGTGAGACCCCAACTCAAAAATAAACAATGTAACAGATTTTTTAAAGTGGTCCCCTGCCAGAGACCAGCTCCAGCCAGGTTCAGGGTACCCCAATGGTGGAGATGGCATCGGAAATTGGGGGGAAGAAGAAAGAGAGAAAGAGAGAGAGAGAAAGAAAGAGACTGGACTCCAATCTAGGGCAGAAGCAATGTGTGTTATTGGGAATTACAACGGGTCTTTTATACACAAAGTCAGATGTGGGAGGGGTGTCCCCCACCCACCAGAAACCTTACTCCACGAAAACTTAATCAATGATTGCCTTTAAACCCTTTTCATATGATAATCTTAAAATCCCATAACAAAGGATAACCTAATCTGTGACTGACATATTCTATAAATCTTTTTCATCCTAAACTGATTGATTTATGCCAAGTTAAACAATTCTATAGAAGCTTAAGTATTT
>NW_007219123.1:0-728 GCF_000164805.1 Carlito syrichta | reverse complement strand
CCTCAGCCTCCCAAAGCGTGGGATTATAGGCTGAGCCACCGAACCTGGCTATCATGTTCAATTTTATACTGTTATAACTCATAAACATTGTTGTATACAAGTATTTAATCATATTTTAGTTTATATCTTTAGGTTGTTATGTCTTTGCAGATATGACATTTAATTCTCTCAAAAATTATGTACATTTTAATTGATTTTATTTTTATATATGGGACACATATCTTAACTCACTGAATTCATTGAATGTTTTGTATTTTTTTTTTTAACAGAAATCAAACAAACGTAGTTGTTGGTACAGAATTCCAGTGATGAAGTTGTCTGGAGGCAGTTAATGCCTTTAGTTTGAGGGCAAAAAGGGAATTGACAGATCTAAGTTAAAGAAATGAAAAAAGGGAATTAACTATGCTAAGTTTAAGAAATGGAAAGAGTTCTGGAAAAGCAAGGAAAAAAATTCATGTTTGAAACCCCACGTCTACTTTAAGCACAGAAGAAAATGGAGGTATCTGACCATTTTATTTTCCATCTCCACTCTAGAGCAGATCCCAGAACATCTACACTTTATCATTGTTTTCTTCCTAAAGAGAGGTCAGCAGTACATTCAAGTTTTCCAATGCTAACTTTCTCTTGCTCTACCACTTTCACTGGAAGCTCACAGTATCCAATTTGCAAAAAAAACCCCAAGCTGCCCTTTTTGTTCTTTGAAATTCCGTGGCCTACCACAGTGCAAT
>NW_007219122.1:0-7121 GCF_000164805.1 Carlito syrichta | reverse complement strand
GATCAGGGTAAGAAGGTATGAAAGCTGAGAAACTGTGAAATAAGATATTCAAAGAACAGTGCAGTAGAGGAGGTTGCAACTTTCTTATTATAAATTTTTTAAATGTTGTTTTATATGCATATAACATATACAATAAAAATTAATGTTTCTGTTAGCATCCTAAAATTATAGCCCAACTTCTTTATGCTATCACTTTCACTTCACACAAAATGCAACAGGAGAATTTGAGAAAGCACCTGTGTATAAACTTACATTATAATATAAATGTGGGGGGATAAAATATGACTGATGTTTCTCATAAACAGCAGTCTTATGATGGAAGGTGCATGACACAAAACACAGGTATACACACACATATATCCAAGTGTATATGAATGCAAAAATCAAAGTTTTTAAGCTTATTTTTTTCAAAGTTGGTTTTTAAACAAAATTGTCTTGTAGGTAACTTACAGTTATTCCTAGCATTGGTAGTGCATTGTTGATTACATCATTTGCTGTGTCTGAAGTTGTTACTTGAACAGTTTCAGACTGTAAAAAAAAATAAGAAAATTTGGAATTAATTAACAATTATAATGCATATTCTTACACAAATATTGTCAAATTGTTATCCATATCCTAAAGTCAAAGCTTGCCCCCAGGTCATGGCAAAGTAAAGCAGAGTTAGAACATTAATTCATTTTCATTCTTTGGTCTTACAAGAAGCCCATAAAAAGAATTTCAGTAAAATATATATTTCTCTTAAAATAAAGGGTTGTCACTCAGAATTTGACTACTGAGGCAGAAGAGGAAAACTGGGCACTTAGAGATGGCACAGGTCTGGTCCACTACTCAGCATCATGAAATTAACTTCTGTGGAAAACATAACATCAATCAGTGTATCCAGTCTCAAACCAAGTGAAGTGGGGAACAAAGGGTGGCCCAAACTTTACCTGTACACTGACCACATATGCACCTAACCCTGAATTGTACACCTCAACTTTAAAATTTAAAAAAAATTTAAAAATAGTTTTAAAAGAAGGAGATGGAGCCTAACCCTCTCTCCCTGGCTTTGTTTTTATCACGTGGCTTTATTTCTTTTCACATCACATGCTCACTTCTAGTAAAATCAAAATAGAAACTGACTATGAAAGACATTTTTTAATCCTCTATGTAGTGACTGCTTCATGTCAGGCATCATGGCTACTAAGTTCTATATTGCTGAAGTCCATTGAACGAGTTAAATTAAAATGTCAGAAATTTAAATTTAATTCCCAACTTTTCCACTGAATAGGGTCTCTGTGCAACTCAAATTGAGAAACTGCTCCATAAAATTAGAGAGTTTTCAGAAAATAAACTGAAAGGATTAATAGGATGCTGAGATGATAGCTATTAAACTCTGAATTTCAAAAGATATCATTTTAAAACAAGACAATAGGTAAACGAGATTTGCAATTCACATATAGATCTTATAATAAATCCACAATGATGGCTGTGTTAACTGATAAACATGCTTCAAAAGAATAAAGAGCACAAGTCAATAACCATGGGCCTTAAATATATTAAAAATGAAGTAAAATCTTTTAAAATGTATTGCTTTCTCTTTCAGTGTATTCTTCTGTCTTATTGACTGCTTGATATGACTAATGTCCCTGGATGTTAATTTTATTTTTATAAACAAAGACATTTTAAATTCATTTATTTCAAACTGTGCTGCTTGGTGCCTCAAGAATTGTGAAAAGGAGTTTCAGAACACAATGGTAGGGCTAAGAGCAAACACACTCAGGGATGTTAGGGGTTTCTTATGCTCAAGTGGCTGGGAGGTTTAATTAGAAGTAAAGATTCTGCTATTTTTAACAAATCTATGAAGGTTCTTTCATATAATTTAAAAAGTTTACCATGATGTCTTTTGTAAAGTAAAAAAAAAGAATATATATATATATTCTTATATATACACACACATATATATAAATAATAGTATTGCTGCCTTTCTTTATGTGGTTTGTAGGACAACAGGCTTTCATTGTATAAGGAACATATTAAGCTCAAAATAATAATTACAAGGATATGTGTATTTTTCCTGGATGCTATTCTCCTTGTAGAAAAAATAGAAAAACTTCATTAGATAGAGTTCTTTGCAAACAAGGATCTTTAAAATATGAAGTTTCCATTAAATAATTTTTAATTGAAAATATGCCTTTTTTATATAAGTAAAAGTGTTTCTTTACATATGAAAACCAGAAAAATGTGACCAATTTATCAGGAGAAGCCAAGTTTAAGATGCATCATATAGATGCTAAAAAATTATGAGAAAAAAAGCAGTTATTATTATTAGGCTCAATTACATATAGGAACATAAACTCATAGGAAACCCAATGTCAGTATAGACATAAAAAATATTTAATATGTAAATTTTAGGTCTGAGAAATGGCCTGAAAAAATCTGATTGAGAAAATTTGCTGTATGGGAAAAGTAGCATAATTGAGATGACAAATGAAACAGTCAGTGAACTTAAAAATAAGTTAATAGAAAGTATCCAGTCTGAACAAGGAGGGGAAAAAATGATTGAAAGAAAACTAACAGGGCCTGAGAGACCTGGGGGCAATATCAGCAGGTTTAAAAATTGCATCTTCTCACTCATATGTGAAAGCTAAAAAAAAAAAAGTTAATCTTACAGAAGTAAAAAGGAGAGCAATGTTTGCTAGAGGCTGTTAAGGTTGTGGGGAAAGGAGGGATAAGAAGAGATTTGTTAAAGGACACAAAATTACAGCTAGACAGGAGGAATAAGCCCAGGAGCTTTATAGTATTGTAGGAGATCTATAGTTAGCAAAAATATATATTTCCAAATAGCTAGAGGAGGGGATACTGAGTTTCTCCAGTACTGTTTGAGATGTTGAATCTGCTAATTACCTTGATATAATCATTATAGACTGTGGAATCAAAACATTAGTGTGTATGCCGTAAATATGTACAATTATGTGTGAATTAGAAATAAACTTTAAAAAGTTTGAAGATACATGTAACTGAAATCTCAGAATGTGAGAAAAGAGAAAAAGGGGATAAAAAAATCATAAATGGTTAAAATGATCTGGAGTGCTGACAAAAGATAAAAACTTACAGATTCAGGAAGCTCACAAAATAACAAACAGAATAGATTCAATGAAAATGATACTTTGACACATTATAGTCAAAATGCTAAAAGCCACAAATAAAGAGAAAATCTTGAAAGTGGTCAAAATAGAAATTCCCAGAGAGAGGACCAATGTTGAATAATCACAGATTATTTGTCAGAAAGTGCAGAGACAAAAATCAAGCAAAATAAAAACAGTGAAATATCTTTAAAATGATGAAAGAAAAACAGTGTTAAACAGAATTCTATGTGTGGTGATCATATCTTTAAAGAGTAAAGATGAGATTAAGATATTTTTAAAGTATTACTGGCTGTCAAGAAAGACAGAACACTCCCCAAATCCTTTTATGAAGCTAAGAATCACATTGATAAAACAGGTAAAGATCCAAAAAAGAAAAAATGGTAAACAAAGCAGGTAAAGATCCAAAAAAGAAAAATAATAATACAGGTAATTATCCTTGAGAACATAGATGCCAAAATTCTAAATGAGATTCTCACATACTGGATCAAACAACACACTTCAAAAATCATCTACCATGACCAAGTAGACTTCATCCTCAGGATGCAGGGCTGATTAAATATCCACAAGAACATAAATGTATTTAAATACATTAACAAATGTAAAAATAAGAATCATATTATTTTATCATTAGAAGAAGGAAAAGATTTTTATAAAATCCAAAATCCCTTCTTGATAAAAACATTCAAACCCCTAGGCATAGATGGAACATACCTCAAGATAGTAAGAGCCATCTATGATAATCCCACAGACAAGATACTGCTGAATGAATCATTTTCCCTGAGAACCAGAACAAGACAAGGTTGCCCTGCCCACTTTCACTTCTCCTGTTCAATACTGTATTGGAAGTCCTAGCTAGAACAATAGACAAGAGAAGGAAATCAAGTGTATCCAAATAGGAAAAAGAGGAAGCTACATTATCCCTCTTCATGAATGACATGATTGTATACCTTAAAAATCTGAAAGAATATGCCAAATACCTCCTTGCACTGATAACAGACTCTGGCAAAGTCTCAGGGTAAAAAATTAATGTGCAAAAGACACTCGCATTCCTACACCAACAATAAACTGACAGAAACCCAAATAAAAAGCACAATCCCCTTCACAATAGCCACACGCAAAAATGCAATATCTTGGTATCTTCCTAACCAAAGAAGTGAAAGACCTTTGCAATGAAAACAACAAAACACTGCTCAGAAAAATCCAAAAATATTCCATGCTCATGGATTGGAAGAATCAACACTGTTAAGATGTCCATTCCACCAAAGGCAATCTACAGATTTAACATGCAATACCAATTGAATTATCAGCATCATTCTTCTAGGACCTGGAAATGACAATGCAGAATTTCATATGGAATCATTAAAGATCACGAATAGCCAAAACAACCCAAGCAAAAGAAAAAAAGTGGGTGGTATCACACTTCAGACTTCAAACTCTACAAGAGAGCTACAATAATCAAAACAACCTGGTATTGGTACAAGAAGACACATATAGACTAATGGAACAGGATAAAGATTCCAGAAGCAATAACTCAATTCATCAACCAACTCATCTTTGACAAAGCCTCCACCAACAACCAATGGGGAGAGAAGAACTTTTCAGCAAATGGTGTTGAGAAAACTAGGTGACTACATGCAAAAGACTGAAACAGGATGCCTACATATCACCATACACAAAAATAAACTCTAAATGGATCAAAGACCTACATGTAAAACCACAAACGAAGAATCCTAGAATAAAATGTAGGAAACACCCTTAGAGAAATCAGAATAGGCAACCAAGTCCCGATCAACTTTCCAAAAGCAAATGCCATAAAAGATAAGACAGACAAGTGTGACCTCATCAAACTGAAAAGCTTCTGCAAAGCAAAAGAAACCACCAAGAGAGTGGGGAGACAGCCCTCAGAATGGGAAAAAGTATTTGTCAACTATATATCTGACAAAAACCTAATATCTAGGATGTACAAGTAACTCAAACATTCCAAAAAGAAAAAAAACAACCATATTAAAGCATGGGTAAAAGGTATGAATAGACACTTTTCAGAAGAAATACAAGCAGTTGAGATACATGAAAAAAGTCTCAGCCTCACTAATCAGCAAAGAAATGTAAATTAAAACCATAGTGAGATACCACTTAACTCCAGTTAGGATGGCTGTCATCAATAACTCAATAAAAAACAGAAGCTGGACAGAATGTGGGGAAAAGAAAACACTTTTACACTGTTGGTGGGAATGTAAACTACAAAACCTCTGTGGAAAAGTGTGGGGATTTCTTTAAAAATCTGAAAATCAACCTTCCATATGACTCCAAAATTCTTTCTGGAAATATACCCACAGGAACTCAAATCACTCTATAATAAAGATACCTGCACATACATGTTTATTGCAGTGTTATTCACAATAACAAAAACACAGAACCAACCATGCTGCCCATCAAAAGTGAACCAGATAAAGAAAAATTGGTATATTTAGACAATGAAATATTATGTAACCATAGAGAAAAACAAAATTATGAAATTTGGAGTAAACTGGGTGGAATTAGAGTCTATAATACTCAGTGATTTATCACAGAAACAAAGATCTGAGTAGCATGTGTACTCAAACATGAGTGGACTTTGGAACATTATAATACCATAAGAAAGGGATTGGCAGTAGTGGATCACTGTCAGGGGAGGGAGGGGCACATAATATCAATAAGGGTACCCACACTTTACCTGTATAATGATCGCATATGTACCTAACCCTCATCTGTACCCCACATTTTTAAAATAAAATAATAATTGAAAAATAATAAAACAAACAAGAGATACCTGGCAAGGATGCGAAGAAAAAGGACTACTTCCACACTACTGGTGGGAATAAAAACTAGTGCAACCACTTTGGAAAACAGTGTGGCATTTTCTAAAATAACTAGAAATTGGACTTCCATGTTACCCAGCAATCACTCTACCGGGAATATACCCAGAGGAGCTCAAAGCATTCTAAAAAAAGATACCTGCACATGCATGATTATTACAGCACTAGTAACAATAGAAAAACATAGACCAACTGTGCTGCCCACAAAACTGGACTGGATAAAAAAATGTGATACATATACACAATGGAATATTACACAGACATAAAGAATTACAAACATGTGGACTTCACAGCAACTTGGATAGACTTAGAGTCAATAAAACTCAGCTATCTCTCACAGAAACAAAGAACAGAGTAACACATGTTCTCACTCATACGTTAATCCTGAACATTTGCCATACTATAAGAAAAGGTTTGGCAGTAGAGGGACACTGCTGGGGTCGGAAGTGGGAGGGACACAACATCGATAAGGGGACCTGATCTCAAACCAGGCAGACTGGAGACCAGAGGGAAGCCCAAACTTTACCTGTCTGATGTCCAGTTGTATACCTAATCCTGAACTATATATACCACACATCTTTATAATAAAATATAATTAACTTTTTTTGGAAAAAGGCAGGTATAGATAAAGAAAACTAAGAAAATTTGTTGACAACAGTTCTATACTGTAAGTAAAGGTAAGAAAAGCTTCTGTAGGATGAAATTAAACAGCATTAGAGGAAAACTTGGAGTTTCAGACATGAATGATGAATATTAGGAAAGTTTCTTTTATGCAAATTATACCCAAATAAAGTTTATTTTTTAAATTTCAGGGATGACTGTGTGTGGTGGTTCATGCCTGTAATCCCATCACTGTGAGGTTGAGGTGGGAAGAATACTTGAGCCCAGCAATTCAATACCAGTCTAGGAAACATAGTAAGACCTTCTCAACAACAACCACAAGTTCACCAGGCCTGGTGGCACATGCCTGTGCTCCCAGCCACACTGGAGCCTGAGATGGAATAATGGTTGTGGCCAGGAGGCTGACATTGCAGTGAGCTGTGGTTGTGATGCTGCACTCCAGTCTGAGTGACAGAGTGAGACTCTGACTCAAAAATAAGTAAATAACATTTCAGGAAAGTTGCTTATGAAAAATTAG
>NW_007219121.1:0-818 GCF_000164805.1 Carlito syrichta | reverse complement strand
GGAAAAGTAGCATAATTGAGATGACAAATGAAACAGTCAGTGAACTTAAAAATAAGTTAATAGAAAGTATCCAGTCTGAACAAGGAGGGGAAAAAATGATTGAAAGAAAACTAACAGGGCCTGAGAGACCTGGGGGCAATATCAGCAGGTTTAAAAATTGCATCTTCTCACTCATATGTGAAAGCTAAAAAAAAAAAAGTTAATCTTACAGAAGTAAAAAGGAGAGCAATGTTTGCTAGAGGCTGTTAAGGTTGTGGGGAAAGGAGGGATAAGAAGAGATTTGTTAAAGGACACAAAATTACAGCTAGACAGGAGGAATAAGCCCAGGAGCTTTATAGTATTGTAGGAGATCTATAGTTAGCAAAAATATATATTTCCAAATAGCTAGAGGAGGGGATACTGAGTTTCTCCAGTACTGTTTGAGATGTTGAATCTGCTAATTACCTTGATATAATCATTATAGACTGTGGAATCAAAACATTAGTGTGTATGCCGTAAATATGTACAATTATGTGTGAATTAGAAATAAACTTTAAAAAGTTTGAAGATACATGTAACTGAAATCTCAGAATGTGAGAAAAGAGAAAAAGGGGATAAAAAAATCATAAATGGTTAAAATGATCTGGAGTGCTGACAAAAGATAAAAACTTACAGATTCAGGAAGCTCACAAAATAACAAACAGAATAGATTCAATGAAAATGATACTTTGACACATTATAGTCAAAATGCTAAAAGCCACAAATAAAGAGAAAATCTTGAAAGTGGTCAAAATAGAAATTCCCAGAGAGAGGACCAATGTTGAATAATCACAGATTAT
>NW_007219120.1:0-9813 GCF_000164805.1 Carlito syrichta | reverse complement strand
CTCTGAAGGTTTGTCTGTCTTTTTGAGCTTATTTTCTGTGTTTTTAAGAGTTTGGGTTATTTCTATATTTTGGTCCTCAAGCTCTGAGATTCTTTCTTCTGCTTGGGTAATTCTGCTTTCTATGCTTATCAATTTGTTATTTATTTCATTCACAGTATTCTTTATTACTGTTATCTCAGATATCAGCTCCTTCCTCGTTTCTTCTTGTGTCTCCTCAATTCTTTTTAATCTCTCCATTATTGTTTTGATATCTACATTTGCAGTTTGAGACCCTTCATTCTGGGGGCTTTTCATTGTTTGCATTCCAAAGTCAGTTTTCTCATTGTCTGCTCTCCCAGGCATCTGGGAGAGACCCATACTCTTCTTTTGGTTTTTCTTCATTTCTGTAGATTTTTCTCCCTCTCCCCCTTTCCCTCCCCCTCTTCAATTCTGTTTTGAGGGAAGGTGGGGTTGTTTTTATTTCTCTTCTGCAATGACCTGTTCTTCTTTATGAAGGTCTTCTGGCTTTGTTCACTTTTCCCTCTGCTTTACAGTCTGTCTATTCAGCAGTATGCAGTCTTGGTCCCTAGATTTAAAAAGGGGACATATAAAGGAGGAAAATAATGGAGGAAGGGGGGTCAATAGGGAGTTAGGAAGAGAGAAGTGTGAGAGGGAAAACAGATATACATACCAACTATCAGGTGAGAAAGAGACACAGGACCGGGACGAAGTGAAGAAAGACACGTAAGAAAGATTCCCTAAGGAGTACTGATAGCAACACAGAGACAGGCCAATAAAATCGAGAAACAGTGTAAGTCAGAAGGTAAACAACAGACGTGATCTAAACCAACAGTTACAATGATAAAATCATAAGTCAAAATAAGCAAAAGAGAGAAGTGTGAGAGGGAAAACAGATATACATACCAACTATCAGGTGAGAAAGAGACACAGGGCCGGGAAGAAGTGAAGAAAGGTAAGAAAGATTCCCTAAAGAGTACTGATAGTTACACAGAGACAGGCCAATAAAATCAAGAAACAGTATAAGTCAGAAGGTAAACACCAAACGTAATCTAAACCAACAGTTTCAATGATAAAATCATAAGTCAAAATAAGCTATCAGACTAGAGTCACTTCTGTGATCTCCGATTCTGGCCTCTCCCTTTTGTTTTTCATTGCAGCATAGGGGTGGGATTTTGTCTCCTGTTTCATGCTGTTGCCTTAGGAACTGAGGTAAAGTTTGTTGATAGGTGGGCAGGGTAATGGAAGTCTCTGCCTGGAGAATAGCAAGGTAGTTTACCCAGATCTGTTTTTCTCCACTTGTCTGGGTCCCCTGGCTTGGGGTCGCACACTGAGTGCCTCAGCCAGGGTGGGCCCGGAGTTCCAGAGCTCCAAAGCTCCAAAGGGCAGGCAGTGGTTGGTGAGAGTGGCTCTGGGCCCCCCACAGGGTACTTCAGCTAGGAATGGGACTGGTGTCTCTGAGGGGCGGGCACCCAGAGCCTCCATGTGTGACCGGCAGTGCCGGGTGCCGGGCTAGAGACTATGCAGCCAGGGAGAGAGCCGGAGGGGGCAGGGACCCAAAACTCCCAGCATGCAGTGGAATGGCGGCGGCAGGAGGCTGCAATATTTGGCCTTAGGAAATGAGGTAAAGTTTGTTGATAGGTGGGCGGGGCAATGGAAGTCTCTGCCTGGAGAATGGTGAGGCAGTTTAAGCAGATCTGTTTTTCTCTGCTTGTCTGGGTCCTCTGGCTTGGGGTCTCGTGCTGAGTGCCTCAGCCAGGGTGGACCCAGAGTTCCAGAGCCCCAAAGTTCCAAGGGTTAGGCGGTGAGTGGCGAGAGTGGTGCTGGGCTCCCTACAGAGTACTTCAGCCAGGAATGGGACCGGTGTCTCTGAGGGGCGGGTGCCCAGAGCCTCCCTGTGTGACTGGCAGCTTGGTGCCTGGTGCCCGGGCTGGAGACAATGCAGCCAGGGAGGGATCTGGAGGGGGCTGGGACCAGAGACTTCCACACACGCAGCAGAACAGCAGCAATGGGGGGGCGCAATATCTGTCCCTGCGTGGGACTGAAGTTCCCAGGCCTGGCACCAGCACGGTTGGTGGTGGGCTGGGGGATGGGGGAAGAGAAGTAATAGCCTTTTTGGGAACTCACGTTCAGAGAATCTCACCAGTTCACCTATGCCATCACCATCTTGCCTCTCCCTCCCTATGCCATGTTTTTAAAGGGCTTTAGCACACCATTTGATCAAACAGCATTTAAATACAAAGCTTGGATTCAATATCATAACAGCAAGACAGTTTCACATTATTGGGGGTTTTATGTAAGGAGTTATACTACATGAGTTCTTCCTTCAGCTTCTGTCCATCTGAATGCCACTTTCTTTAACAATATTCTCAGTTAGGTAGACTTCTCTATTTTCTTATGCAACCCTCATGCTCATCCTCAAATGTACCCACTTCTTACATCAAAAAAAACTCAAAACAAAACAATTTATACCAACTCCACTAAAACATAAAGAAACAGACACTTAAAAACAAATCAGGATGAAAGTAATGCACACACAAATGCCTCCTCCCCAAATCCACAGACTCATTCAAACCTTGTCTTTTCACTAGATGCATCAGCTGTCTCATTCCCAGGACCAGAATTAGGGTGTTTTTATTTCAAAATTTACAAAAGATGTCCTTCAAGACTAAGATTGAGTCCTTGGTTGATGATCAGGGTAAGAAGGTATGAAAGCTGAGAAACTGTGAAATAAGATATTCAAAGAACAGTGCAGTAGAGGAGGTTGCAACTTTCTTATTATGAATTTTTTTAAATGTTGTTTTATATGCATATAACATATACAATAAAAATTAATGTTTCTGTTAGCATCCTAAAATTATAGCCCAACTTCTTTATGCTATCACTTTCACTTCACACAAAATGCAACAGGAGAATTTGAGAAAGCACCTGTGTATAAACTTACATTATAATATAAATGTGGGGGGATAAAATATGACTGATGTTTCTCATAAACAGCAGTCTTATGATGGAAGGTGCATGACACAAAACACAGGTATACACACACATATATCTAAGTGTATATGAATGCAAAAATCAAAGTTTTTAAGCTTATTTTTTTCAAAGTTGGTTTTTAAACAAAATTGTCTTGTAGGTAACTTACAGTTATTCCTAGCATTGGTAGTGCATTGTTGATTACATCATTCGCTGTGTCTGAAGTTGTTACTTGAACAGTTTCAGACTGTAAAAAAAAATAAGAAAATTTGGAATTAATTAACAATTATAATGCATATTCTTACACAAATATTGTCAAATTGTTATCCATATCCTAAAGTCAAAGCTTGCCCCCAGGTCATGGCAAAGTAAAGCAGAGTTAGAACATTAATTCATTTTCATTCTTTGGTCTTACAAGAAGCCCATAAAAAGAATTTCAGTAAAATATATATTTCTCTTAAAATAAAGGGTTTGTGTCACTCAGAATTTGACTACTGAGGCAGAAGAGGAAAACTGGGCACTTAGAGATGGCACAGGTCTGGTCCACTACTCAGCATCATGAAATTAACTTCTGTGGAAAACATAACATCAATCAGTGTATCCAGTCTCAAACCAGATGAAGTGGGGAACAAAGGGTGGCCCAAACTTTACCTGTACACTGACCACATATGCACCTAACCCTGAATTGTACACCTCAACTTTAAAATTTAAAAAAAATTTAAAAATAGTTTTAAAAGAAGGAGATGGAGCCTAACCCTCTCTCCCTGGCTTTGTTTTTATCACGTGGCTTTATTTCTTTTCACATCACATGCTCACTTCTAGTAAAATCAAAATAGAAACTGACTATGAAAGACATTTTTTAATCCTCTATGTAGTGACTGCTTCATGTCAGGCATCATGGCTACTAAGTTCTATATTGCTGAAGTCCATTGAACGAGTTAAATTAAAATGTCAGAAATTTAAATTTAATTCCCAACTTTTCCACTGAATAGGGTCTCTGTGCAACTCAAATTGAGAAACTGCTCCATAAAATTAGAGAGTTTTCAGAAAATAAACTGAAAGGATTAATAGGATGCTGAGATGATAGCTATTAAACTCTGAATTTCAAAAGATATCATTTTAAAACAAGACAATATGTAAACGAGATTTGCAATTCACATATAGATCTTATAATAAATCCACAATGATGGCTGTGTTAACTGATAAACATGCTTCAAAAGAATAAAGAGCACAAGTCAATAACCATGGGCCTTAAATATATTAAAAATGAAGTAAAATCTTTTAAAATGTATTGCTTTCTCTTTCAGTGTATTCTTCTGTCTTATTGACTGCTTGATATGACTAATGTCCCTGGATGTTAATTTTATTTTTATAAACAAAGACATTTTAAATTCATTTATTTCAAACTGTGCTGCTTGGTGCCTCAAGAATTGTGAAAAGGAGTTTCAGAACACAATGGTAGGGCTAAGAGCAAACACACTCAGGGATGTTAGGGGTTTCTTATGCTCAAGTGGCTGGGAGGTTTAATTAGAAGTAAAGATTCTGCTATTTTTAACAAATCTATGAAGGTTCTTTCATATAATTTAAAAAGTTTACCATGATGTCTTTTGTAAAGTAAAAAAAAAGAATATATATATATATTCTTATATATACACACACATATATATAAATAATAGTATTGCTGCCTTTCTTTATGTGGTTTGTAGGACAACAGGCTTTCATTGTATAAGGAACATATTAAGCTCAAAATAATAATTACAAGGATATGTGTATTTTTCCTGGATGCTATTCTCCTTGTAGAAAAAATAGAAAAACTTCATTAGATAGAGTTCTTTGCAAACAAGGATCTTTAAAATATGAAGTTTCCATTAAATAATTTTTAATTGAAAATATGCCTTTTTTATATAAGTAAAAGTGTTTCTTTACATATGAAAACCAGAAAAATGTGACCAATTTATCAGGAGAAGCCAAGTTTAAGATGCATCATATAGATGCTAAAAAATTATGAGAAAAAAAGCAGTTATTATTATTAGGCTCAATTACATATAGGAACATAAACTCATAGGAAACCCAATGTCAGTATAGACATAAAAATATTTAATATGTAAATTTTAGGTCTGAGAAATGGCCTGAAAAAATCTGATTTGAGAAAATTTGCTGTATGGGAAAAGTAGCATAATTGAGATGACAAATGAAACAGTCAGTGAACTTAAAAATAAGTTAATAGAAAGTATCCAGTCTGAACAAGGAGGGGAAAAAATGATTGAAAGAAAACTAACAGGGCCTGAGAGACCTGGGGGCAATATCAGCAGGTTTAAAAATTGCATCTTCTCACTCATATGTGAAAGCTAAAAAAAAAAAAGTTAATCTTACAGAAGTAAAAAGGAGAGCAATGTTTGCTAGAGGCTGTTAAGGTTGTGGGGAAAGGAGGGATAAGAAGAGATTTGTTAAAGGACACAAAATTACAGCTAGACAGGAGGAATAAGCCCAGGAGCTTTATAGTATTGTAGGAGATCTATAGTTAGCAAAAATATATATTTCCAAATAGCTAGAGGAGGGGATACTGAGTTTCTCCAGTACTGTTTGAGATGTTGAATCTGCTAATTACCTTGATATAATCATTATAGACTGTGGAATCAAAACATTAGTGTGTATGCCGTAAATATGTACAATTATGTGTGAATTAGAAATAAACTTTAAAAAGTTTGAAGATACATGTAACTGAAATCTCAGAATGTGAGAAAAGAGAAAAAGGGGATAAAAAAATCATAAATGGTTAAAATGATCTGGAGTGCTGACAAAAGATAAAAACTTACAGATTCAGGAAGCTCACAAAATAACAAACAGAATAGATTCAATGAAAACGATACTTTGACACATTATAGTCAAAATGCTAAAAGCCACAAATAAAGAGAAAATCTTGAAAGTGGTCAAAATAGAAATTCCCAGAGAGAGGACCAATGTTGAATAATCACAGATTATTTGTCAGAAAGTGCAGAGACAAAAATCAAGCAAAATAAAAACAGTGAAATATCTTTAAAATGATGAAAGAAAAACAGTGTTAAACAGAATTCTATGTGTGGTGATCATATCTTTAAAGAGTAAAGATGAGATTAAGATATTTTTAAAGTATTACTGGCTGTCAAGAAAGACAGAACACTCCCCAAATCCTTTTATGAAGCTAAGAATCACATTGATAAAACAGGTAAAGATCCAAAAAAGAAAAAATGGTAAACAAAGCAGGTAAAGATCCAAAAAAGAAAAATAATAATACAGGTAATTATCCTTGAGAACATAGATGCCAAAATTCTAAATGAGATTCTCACATACTGGATCAAACAACACACTTCAAAAATCATCTACCATGACCAAGTAGACTTCATCCTCAGGATGCAGGGCTGATTAAATATCCACAAGAACATAAATGTATTTAAATACATTAACAAATGTAAAAATAAGAATCATATTATTTTATCATTAGAAGAAGGAAAAGATTTTTATAAAATCCAAAATCCCTTCTTGATAAAAACATTCAAACCCCTAGGCATAGATGGAACATACCTCAAGATAGTAAGAGCCATCTATGATAATCCCACAGACAAGATACTGCTGAATGAATCATTTTCCCTGAGAACCAGAACAAGACAAGGTTGCCCTGCCCACTTTCACTTCTCCTGTTCAATACTGTATTGGAAGTCCTAGCTAGAACAATAGACAAGAGAAGGAAATCAAGTGTATCCAAATAGGAAAAAGAGGAAGCTACATTATCCCTCTTCATGAATGACATGATTGTATACCTTAAAAATCTGAAAGAATATGCCAAATACCTCCTTGCACTGATAACAGACTCTGGCAAAGTCTCAGGGTAAAAAATTAATGTGCAAAAGACACTCGCATTCCTACACCAACAATAAACTGACAGAAACCCAAATAAAAAGCACAATCCCCTTCACAATAGCCACACGCAAAAATGCAATATCTTGGTATCTTCCTAACCAAAGAAGTGAAAGACCTTTGCAATGAAAACAACAAAACACTGCTCAGAAAAATCCAAAAATATTCCATGCTCATGGATTGGAAGAATCAACACTGTTAAGATGTCCATTCCACCAAAGGCAATCTACAGATTTAACATGCAATACCAATTGAATTATCAGCATCATTCTTCTAGGACCTGGAAATGACAATGCAGAATTTCATATGGAATCATTAAAGATCACGAATAGCCAAAACAACCCAAGCAAAAGAAAAAAAGTGGGTGGTATCACACTTCAGACTTCAAACTCTACAAGAGAGCTACAATAATCAAAACAACCTGGTATTGGTACAAGAAGACACATATAGACTAATGGAACAGGATAAAGATTCCAGAAGCAATAACTCAATTCATCAACCAACTCATCTTTGACAAAGCCTCCACCAACAACCAATGGGGAGAGAAGAACTTTTCAGCAAATGGTGTTGAGAAAACTAGGTGACTACATGCAAAAGACTGAAACAGGATGCCTACATATCACCATACACAAAAATAAACTCTAAATGGATCAAAGACCTACATGTAAAACCACAAACGAAGAATCCTAGAATAAAATGTAGGAAACACCCTTAGAGAAATCAGAATAGGCAACCAAGTCCCGATCAACTTTCCAAAAGCAAATGCCATAAAAGATAAGACAGACAAGTGTGACCTCATCAAACTGAAAAGCTTCTGCAAAGCAAAAGAAACCACCAAGAGAGTGGGGAGACAGCCCTCAGAATGGGAAAAAGTATTTGTCAACTATATATCTGACAAAAACCTAATATCTAGGATGTACAAGTAACTCAAACATTCCAAAAAGAAAAAAAACAACCATATTAAAGCATGGGTAAAAGGTATGAATAGACACTTTTCAGAAGAAATACAAGCAGTTGAGATACATGAAAAAAGTCTCAGCCTCACTAATCAGCAAAGAAATGTAAATTAAAACCATAGTGAGATACCACTTAACTCCAGTTAGGATGGCTGTCATCAATAACTCAATAAAAAACAGAAGCTGGACAGAATGTGGGGAAAAGAAAACACTTTTACACTGTTGGTGGGAATGTAAACTACAAAACCTCTGTGGAAAAGTGTGGGGATTTCTTTAAAAATCTGAAAATCAACCTTCCATATGACTCCAAAATTCTTTCTGGAAATATACCCACAGGAACTCAAATCACTCTATAATAAAGATACCTGCACATACATGTTTATTGCAGTGTTATTCACAATAACAAAAACACAGAACCAACCATGCTGCCCATCAAAAGTGAACCAGATAAAGAAAAATTGGTATATTTAGACAATGAAATATTATGTAACCATAGAGAAAAACAAAATTATGAAATTTGGAGTAAACTGGGTGGAATTAGAGTCTATAATACTCAGTGATTTATCACAGAAACAAAGATCTGAGTAGCATGTGTACTCAAACATGAGTGGACTTTGGAACATTATAATACCATAAGAAAGGGATTGGCAGTAGTGGATCACTGTCAGGGGAGGGAGGGGCACATAATATCAATAAGGGTACCCACACTTTACCTGTATAATGATCGCATATGTACCTAACCCTCATCTGTACCCCACATTTTTAAAATAAAATAATAATTGAAAAATAATAAAACAAACAAGAGATACCTGGCAAGGATGCGAAGAAAAAGGACTACTTCCACACTACTGGTGGGAATAAAAACTAGTGCAACCACTTTGGAAAACAGTGTGGCATTTTCTAAAATAACTAGAAATTGGACTTCCATGTTACCCAGCAATCACTCTACCGGGAATATACCCAGAGGAGCTCAAAGCATTCTAAAAAAAGATACCTGCACATGCATGATTATTACAGCACTAGTAACAATAGAAAAACATAGACCAACTGTGCTGCCCACAAAACTGGACTGGATAAAAAAATGTGATACATATACACAATGGAATATTACACAGACATAAAGAATTACAAACATGTGGACTTCACAGCAACTTGGATAGACTTAGAGTCAATAAAACTCAGCTATCTCTCACAGAAACAAAGAACAGAGTAACACATGTTCTCACTCATACGTTAATCCTGAACATTTGCCATACTATAAGAAAAGGTTTGGCAGTAGAGGGACACTGCTGGGGTCGGAAGTGGGAGGGACACAACATCGATAAGGGGACCTGATCTCAAACCAGGCAGACTGGAGACCAGAGGGAAGCCCAAACTTTACCTGTCTGATGTCCAGTTGTATACCTAATCCTGAACTATATATACCACACATCTTTATAATAAAATATAATTAACTTTTTTTGGAAAAAGGCAGGTATAGATAAAGAAAACTAAGAAAATTTGTTGACAACAGTTCTATACTGTAAGTAAAGGTAAGAAAAGCTTCTGTAGGATGAAATTAAACAGCATTAGAGGAAAACTTGGAGTTTCAGACATGAATGATGAATATTAGGAAAGTTTCTTTTATGCAAATTATACCCAAATAAAGTTTATTTTTTAAATTTCAGGGATGACTGTGTGTGGTGGTTCATGCCTGTAATCCCATCACTGTGAGGTTGAGGTGGGAAGAATACTTGAGCCCAGCAATTCAATACCAGTCTAGGAAACATAGTAAGACCTTCTCAACAACAACCACAAGTTCACCAGGCCTGGTGGCACATGCCTGTGCTCCCAGCCACACTGGAGCCTGAGATGGAATAATGGTTGTGGCCAGGAGGCTGACATTGCAGTGAGCTGTGGTTGTGATGCTGCACTCCAGTCTGAGTGACAGAGTGAGACTCTGACTCAAAAATAAGTAAATAACATTTCAGGAAAGTTGCTTATGAAAAATTAG
>NW_007219119.1:0-666 GCF_000164805.1 Carlito syrichta | reverse complement strand
TTCACTCATCCATCTGCACACACACACTTACTCATGTAGACTGTCTTTATGGACACTCGCCCTTCTGGAGACTCAACACTCCTATGGTTCTGTCACCATCTTGCCTATTTCTCAAAAATAAAACTTTTTAAGTTGTTCTTTCTTATAATTTTTATGACTGATGAACTGTTTTTGACTGTTGCAACTCCTCATATAAAATAGAATAATCAGCCAGGCTCAGTGGCTCAGCCTGTAATCCCACGCTTTGGGAGGTTGAGGTGAGTGGATTGCCTGAGCCCGTGGGTTTGAGATCCACCTGGGCAACTTGGCAAGACCTCATCTCTACAATGAATCAAAAAATTAGCCGGGCATGGTAGTGTATGCCTGTAGTTCCAGCTACTTGGAAAGCTGAGGCGGAAGGATTGCCGTAGATCAGCAGGTCGAGGATGCGAGCATGCCACTGCACTCCAGTCTGGGTGATAGAGTGAGACTTCAACTCAAAAAGAAAAAAAAAGAATAGAATAGAATAATGTTGAGAAGTTAGTTAAAAAATAAAATTAATAGATAACCACTGTGAATGAATCCCAAATCAAAACAAATGGAAATTAAGAATATAAGTGTTTAAATCTATATTTAATATTTTTGTTATGCACAGGTAACTCTTTAATTTTGAATTTCCAAGTCATG
>NW_007219118.1:0-790 GCF_000164805.1 Carlito syrichta | reverse complement strand
TAGCTGTCCCCAGAGGGGATGCCCAGCTTCTTTATCCCAAGTCTTTCCTCAGACAGACTTTCACTCATCCATCTGCACACACACACTTACTCATGTAGACTGTCTTTATGGACACTCGCCCTTCTGGAGACTCAACACTCCTACTGGTTCTGTCACCATCTTGCCTATTTCTCAAAAATAAAACTTTTTAAGTTGTTCTTTCTTATAATTTTTATGACTGATGAACTGTTTTTGACTGTTGCAACTCCTCATATAAAATAGAATAATCAGCCAGGCTCAGTGGCTCAGCCTGTAATCCCACACTTTGGGAGGCTGAGGTGAGTGGATTGCCTGAGCCCGTGGGTTTGAGATCCACCTGGGCAACTTGGCAAGACCTCATCTCTACAATGAATCAAAAAATTAGCCGGGCGTGGTAGTGCATGCCTGTAGTTCCAGCTACTTGGAAAGCTGAGGCGGAAGGATTGCCGTAGATCAGCAGGTCGAGGATGCGAGCATGCCACTGCACTCCAGTCTGGGTGATAGAGTGAGACTTCAACTCAAAAAGAAAAAAAAGAGAATAGAATAGAATAATGTTGAGAAGTTAGTTAAAAAATAAAATTAATAGATAACCACTGTGAATGAATCCCAAATCAAAGCAAATGGAAATTAAGAATATAAGTATTTAAATCTATATTTAATATTTTTGTTATGCACAGGTAACTCTTTAATTTTGAATTTCCAAGTCATGAAAATTATTGATCATTAATTTTGTCATATATGAAGGTAGTATGGTGCCCAAATTGTCATATCC
>NW_007219117.1:0-6900 GCF_000164805.1 Carlito syrichta | reverse complement strand
GATTACACTGGATAGGACATAGCTTTTGGAATCGTATTTTAAAAACATATTTATCTGAATGATACATGCACATATATTACTAAAAAGATAGGAATATGAGAGATAAAGAAGAAGAAGTTGAATTTTTGGGTATTAATGTGTGTCTACCTGAAGTTGGAAAGCATACCATTGGAACAAAAGAAATATTTAAAATCTGAAAGTAAATCATTTTTCTCTGCTTCATGTTCAATGTACTCCACTAATATCTAATGCTTTCCAGTTCAAAATATCCCTGTGCACATCCTCCTTTTTACATGCCTGTTATTCATGCAAGACAGTGTTCATAAATTGATCATTACTTAGTCTACTTAGAAATTTCAAGGATTGTTTAACATGTAATTGAATGGTATTTGCAAGCACTATGAATAAGTAATTCATAGTATATCTAGTTTTTTTAGTGCATCTATTTTTCTTCACAACTAAGAGATGTCATTGAATATTGTTGTTGTTCTTTTTATTTTGTATACTTAGCAATAATTGATTTCTATTGACTTTACTGGGCCAATTTGTTCAGTGAAAACTTGAGAGAGTTTATACGTCTGTGGGTTGTTTTGATTTTTTTCTTTATTTTTTGACATTCCAACAAAGTGAACAAACCAACATTACCCAGTGTGTAATAAATGCCCTATAAAATGCAACAAATGTTCCTCTCAGAGTGAGTTTGTCTGTATGTAAGAGACAGACATTTTCCGAATAAAGAAGCTGCATGTGGATTCCCCATAAACAGTCCGTTAACATATTTTGTATGATATGTGTATTATATAGTGTATTCTTACAATAATGTAAGCAAATTAATCCAAAAAGAGAAAAAGGGAATACTGCATGTTCTCACGTATAAGTGAGAGCTAAACACTCAGTACATACAGACATAGGATGAGAGTGGTAGACACTAGAAAATGGTGTCGCGGCTGGGGCAAGGGCTGAAAAACTGTATGTTGGGCCCTGTCTTCAGTGTTTTGGTGATAGTTGCCACAGAGGCTTAAACTTCACCATCACACAGCATCCCCATGTAATAAACCTGCACAGGTATCCACTGAATTCCAAAGAAAGAAATCATAAACAAAATTATCTTTACTATTCATTAAGTGAACATGAGTTATAAAGTTCTTCATCCTGGCTGTCTTCACCATAAGAATTTGAGGATGAGGTGGAAGAAGAGTGACTCATCTCGCTGTCTTAGGTGGCAAAGGCAGAAGAGGTGGATGAGGTGGAGAAAAGGCTGGAGAGTTTTTTTGTTTTTCTTCAGATTGGAGTTTGACTCTGTTGCCCAGCTGGAATACAGAGGCATTCTCATGGCCACTGCAGCCTCGATGTGATGGGATCAGGCCATTTTTTCCCCTTTAGGCTTTTGGAGTCACTATCATGTGCCACCATGCCCAGCCAATTTCTGGATTTATTGTAGAGACAGTCTCACCAAGTTGCCCAGGCTGGCCTCTCTGCTCTGATTCCCAAAGTGCTGGAATTACAGGCTAATATTTCCCATCATGCCCAGTCCTTTCTGTTACCTGTCCAGTCACCTGGCACTGAGTTGGAAGCCCTTGTCCCATCAAGTCATCTGCTGCGAATTCCTCTGGTGTGACCTATGCACTCTGGAATGTCTTCAAGGTTTGTGTCTTTATTCCCTTCCCTTTCCAATGTTTTTCCAGATACACATTCTTTATAACTTCCTGGATTGACTCTGGAGAGACCAAGTGCTTGTTTGAAAACATTAGTTTCACCTGGTGTGTGGAACATAATCTCACAACACTTGAGCATTCATCAAGTAGCAATGAGAGCTTGCCGCAAAATTATTGATTGATACACTGTTGATTAGTGTTATAGCTAATTTCATGCAGTGATGAGTTAATACTACATCTTTACATTTCTTTATATATTTCCAAATTGTTAATGGTACCATGTGTATCCTGTAAGTGCATAAGTTTTACATTTTTGAATGAGATATGTATATATGAGGTGAGGGGATTGCCTGAGTTCACGGGTTCGAGACCAGCCTGGGCAAATTGGTGAGTGTACAATAAATCAAAAAATAAGCTGGGCATGGTGGAGCATGCATGTAGTTCCAGTTACTTGGAAGCCTGAGGCAGAAGGATCACCCGAATCCAGCAGATCAAGGCTGTGGTGGCTGGAGCATGCCATTGCTCTCCAGCCTGGGTGACAGTGAGACTTTGACTCAAAAATAAAAGTAAATAGCCGCTCTCTGTGGCTCAGCCTGTAATCCCGCACCTTTGGGAGGCTGAGGTGAGTGGATTGCCTGAGCCCGCGGGTTCGAGACCCGCCTGGGCAGCGAGACCTCATCTCTACAATAAATCAAAAAATCAGCCGGGCATGGTAGCGCATGCCTGTAATTCCGGCTACTGAGGCGGAAGGATCGCCGGAGCCCAGCAGGTCGAGGCTACGGTGGCTGGGAGCGGCCATTGCACTCCAGTCTGGGTGACTGAGACTCCAACTCAAAAAAAAATAAATAAATAAAAATAAAAGTAAATAAAAAATACAAATTGAAGGTACAAACCAAAACAACAACAACAAAAATTATATTAAAACCACTTACAGATATATCCAAAATTTGTTTCTCTGGAAAACAGAAAAATTGAGTATTAATGCTGATAGAAAACAGTAAAACTAGAATTGGATATCTTTAAACAATAGGAAAAAAGTGAAATGTTTTCCAGACAAAAAAATACCTGAGAGATATGGTTGCTAGTAGCAACTTCTAACAAGCATACCTTGGGCCAGGCGCGGTGGCTCCTGTATTCCCAGCACTTTGGGAGGCCAAGATGAGAGGATTGCCCTAACCAACAGGTTCCAGACCAGTGTGCGCCACTTTTTGAGACCTTATCTCTACAATAAATCAATATATTAGGTTGGAATCATGATGCGTGCCTGTAGTTCCAGCTACTTGAAAGGCTAAGGTGCAAGTATTGCCTAAACCCAGCAGGTTGAGGCTGCGGTGGCCATGTGTGTGCCACTCGCCATCCAGCTTGGGTTCCAGAGTGAGACCCCAACTCAAAAATCAAAATAAAGAAGCATACTTTAAAAAGAAAAAGACTTTCTTTTGTATGAAGATATAGCGTTAGTGAAAGAATAAGAGACATGATGAGGGTGTATCAAATTATGGTGGACACTGAACTACAGAAACCATGTTGATGGCAATATGAAATTTAAAAATATTTAGGTACAATAAAAGGGTAGTTCCACCCATTTTATTTAAATATAACAATTCTTTGCTTCCTAAATGACTAATGGCAGAATCTTCTCATTTTTAGGATATTATCCATCACTGACTGGATAATATGATAGACCTTCCATTGCATGTAATGTTGGTCACTCTTTTTTCATAACTGATTTGTGGTAATGGACTCACCATGCATAGACGTTGACCCCAAGACTCAACACTTAGATGGGCTCATTCATCTCTCCCTGTAGTGAGTGAGAAAAAAGACCTGCAGGAAGCAAACACACTGGAAGACAAATTCTCTGCATGTAGGTGAGTTTCAGTCTCCAGTGAGACACAGCATGATCACACCTTCTGTCCCACCACTGTGGCTTTAATTGTATACTGCATTTCTATATATGCCTTATTCTACTCTTAAACTCTGTTTTCCCTTGATTTCCTAGTCTGGGTTGTTGTTTTGGTTTTGTTTTTTAAGTTGGAGGCTCACTCTGTCACCCAGGTGACCCTTCCTCCTAAGCATTCCAAATAGCTGAAACTACAGGCACATTCTATCACACCTTGTTTATTTTTTTTTATTGTGGAGATGAAGTCTCACAAAGTTGCCAGGCTGGTCTCAAACCCCTGAGCTTAGTCTCCCAAAGTGTTGGGATTATATGCTTCAGCCAACACATCCGGCAATTCAAACATTTTTGTTGACAAAGGAATTTTTCTCCTCAGAACACAAACAGCTGGTATCTATATCAGTATCAATCTCAATTGGTAAATTGATTAGAGGATTATCAACTTGCTGATATTATTTAATCTTCTCAGATGTGTTTTTTCATTATTTTTTATTTCTATTGCTTTTCATGTGTTTCAAAATATTTTACACTACTTCTTGATAATTTGATTTTTAAATGTATGATTTTCTGTGAAATGTCACCATATCCTTTTACTCTGTTAACATGGTCATATGACTTTCTTATTGATTCTGTTAATGTGACTAATTGTATTGATGGATTCCCAAATGCTGAATCTCCTATTCTTTCCTGACATAAAGGGAGCTTGATCATGATACAGTGCTGCAACGTGCAGAGACAGTGTTTGTAATATTCAAATGTGATTTTCCTACAAAGAAAAGCATGAAATCCTTAGTCTGGAATAGAAATCGTGTGTTGACACTGACTTCATGCAGCAAAACTCAGTTTCTGTAATTTTCTTTTTTTTGAAAATTATTTTTATTTTAAAGACAATGGGTACATTTCAGGGTTAGATCATAAGTGGTTATCATACATGTAAAATTTGGGTACCATTATTGATGTTATATGCCACCCACACCTCCGGCAGTGTCCCATTACTACCAGTCACTTTCTTAATATAGTCTGATCAGTGTTGTGGTTCAATTTATGAGTGAGTACTTGTAATACTCAGATCATTGTTTATGTGATAAATCACTGAGTTTATTTATTTATTTATTTTTCAGTGGAGTCTCACTCTGTCACCCACCCTGGAGTTCAATGGCACTTTCATGGCCACTGCAGTCTCAACTTGCTGGGCTCAGGCTCTCTTTCTACCTCAACCTTCAAGTAGCTAGAATAAATGTACACAACACCATGACTGGTTAATTTTTTTTTTCTATGATTTATTGTAGAGACAAGGTCTTTCCTAGTTGCCCAGTCTGGTCTCAAACCCATGAGCTCAGACAATCCTCTAACTTCCACCTTCCAAAGTGCTGGGATTACACACATCAACCACTGCCTCTGGATCAGTCACTGAGTATTGTAGACTCTAAATTCATCCAAGTTGTTGCAGAGTCCATAATTTTGTTTTTCTTTATGGTTACATAACAGTCCTTTGCGTATATATAACACGTTTTTTTATCCAGTATACTTCTGATGGACAGCATGGTTGGTTCCATATTTTTGCTATTGTGAATAGCACTTTAATAAACATATGTGTGCAGTTGTCTGTTTTATAGGGTGAGTTTATTTCCACTGGGTATATTCCCAAAAAGGGAATTGCTGGCTCATATAGACGGGCAATTTTTAGGTCTTTTGGAAATCACCACACAGTTTTCCACAGAGGTTATACTAGTTAATGCTCCCACCAACAGTGTAGAAGAGGTTCCCTTTCCCCACAACATATTCAGCATCTGCTTTTTGGGTTTTGTTTGTTTGTTTGTTTTGGGTAATTGATGATGGCCATCCCAACTGGAGGAAGGTGGTATCTCAATGTGGTTTTAATTTGCATTTCTTTGATGATTACCGAAGCTGAGCATTTTTTCATATATCTAGGCTGGTCATATGTCTTCTTCTGAGAAGTGTCTATTCATAGATTTTGCCCACTTTTTTTTTTTTTGAGTTAGAGTCTCACTCTGTTGCCCAAGCTGGAGTGGTACACTCATGTCCACCCCAGCGTCGACCTGCTGGGCTCCAGTGATCCTTCCACCTCAGCCTTTCAAGTAGCTAGAAATACAGGCATGTGGTGCCATGCCCGATTAATTTTTTTTTCTTTATTGTAGAGATGGGGTCTTGCCAAGTTGCCCAGGTTAGTCTCAAACCCATGGGCTCAGGCAATCCACTCACCTTGGCATCCCAAAGTGCAGGGATTACAGACTGAGACACCGAGCCTGGCTTGTAGCCACTTTTTAGTGGGGTTGTTGTTTTTTTCTTTTGGCATGTTGAATTCCTTGTTGATCCTAGAGGTTAGGCCTTTGTCAGCTTTACAGTTGGCAAATATTTTTTTTAATTCTGTGAGCAGTTTCCCTGATCTCCTGTTGGTTGCTTTGGTTTACAAAAGGTTTTCAGTTTGATGCGGTTCCACTGTTCTAATCTTTTAAGGCATTCACTTTTGGAGAGTTGATCAGAAATTGTTTGCATATTCCAATTTCCATAAGGGTGTTTCCTGCATTTTCTTCTAGGATTCTTATAGTTTGTGGTTTTGCATTTGGAACTTTGATCCATTTAGAGTTGACTTTTATGTTTGATGATGGGTTTGGGTCCTATTTCAGTCTTCCGCATGTGGCCAGCCAGTTTTCCCAATACCATTTAATGAACAAGCTTTCCTTTCTCCAGTGGTATTTGGGGAGTCTTTGTCAAAAATGAGATGATTGAGAAACTGAAGTTTCACTTCTGGCATTGCTATCATGTTCCATTGGTCTATAGCCTGTTCTTGTATCAATACCAGACTATTTTGAATATTGTAGCCTCATAGTAGAGGCTACAATAATCAAATCCTTTTGCTAAGGATTGTTTCAGCTATTTATGGTCTTTTATGTTTCCATATAAATTTCTGTATTGTCATTTCTAGGTCTGAGATAAATGATGTTGCTAATTTAATGGGTATTGCATTAAATCTGTAGATTGTGTTTGGTAGGATGGACATCTAAACAATATTAGGACTTTGAATCCATGAGCATCGGATGTTTTTTCATTTGTGTCTCTCTGATTTCTTTGGCAGTGCTTTGTAGTTTTCATTGTAAAGGTCTTTCATTTCTCTGGTTAGGAAGGTGCCAAGGTATCTCATTTTGCATGTGTGTGGCTTTTGTGAATGGGATTGTGCCTTTTACTTGATTATCTGTTTTTTGTTGGTGTATTAGAATGTGATTGTATTTATTTTGTAACCTACGATTTTGTCAAATTACTTTAACAGTGCAAGGAGGTTTTTGCCAGAATCTCTTGAATTTTCAAAGTGTAGAATCCTATCACCAG
>NW_007219116.1:0-3685 GCF_000164805.1 Carlito syrichta | reverse complement strand
CGTACAATAAAAGGGTAGTTCCACCCATTTTATTTAAATATAACAATTCTTTGCTTCCTAAATGACTAATGGCAGAATCTTCTCATTTTTAGGATATTATCCATCACTGACTGGATAATATGATGGGCCTTCCATTGCATGTAATGTTGGTCACTCTTTTTTCATAACTGATTTGTGGTAATGGACTCACCATGCATAGACGTTGACCCCAAGACTCAACACTTAGATGGGCTCATTCATCTCTCCCTGTAGTGAGTGAGAAAAAAGACCTGCAGGAAGAAACACACTGGAAGACAAATTCTCTGCATGTAGGTGAGTTTCAGTCTCCAGTGAGACACAGCATGATCACAGCTTCTGTCCCACCACTGTGGCTTTAATTGTATACTGCATTTCTATATATGCCTTATTCTACTCTTAAACTCTGTTTTCCCTTGGTTTCCTAGTCTGGTTGTTGTTTTGTTTTGTTTTTTAAGTTGGAGGCTCACTCTGTCACCCAGGTGACCCTTCCTCCTAAGCATTCCAAATAGCTGAACTACAGGCACATTCTATCACACCTTGTTTATTTTTTTTTTATTGTGAGATGAAGTCTCACAAAGTTGCCAGGCTGGTCTCAAACCCCTGAGCTTAGTCTCCCAAAGTGTTGGGATTATATGCTTCAGCCAACACATCCGGCAATTCAAACATTTTTGTTGACAAAGGAATTTTTCTCCTCAGAACACAAACAGCTGGTATCTATATCAGTATCAATCTCAATTGGTAAATTGATTAGAGGATTATCAACTTGCTGATATTATTTAATCTTCTCAGATGTGTTTTTTCATTATTTTTTATTTCTATTGCTTTTCATGTGTTTCAAAATATTTTACACTACTTCTTGATAATTTGATTTTTAAATGTATGATTTTCTGTGAAATGTCACCATATCCTTTTACTCTGTTAACATGGTCATATGACTTTCTTATTGATTCTGTTAATGTGACTAATTGTATTGATGGATTCCCAAATGCTGAATCTCCTATTCTTTCCTGACATAAAGGGAGCTTGATCATGATACAGTGCTGCAACGTGCAGAGACAGTGTTTGTAATATTCAAATGTGATTTTCCTACAAAGAAAAGCATGAAATCCTTAGTCTGGAATAGAAATCGTGTGTTGACACTGACTTCATGCAGCAAAACTCAGTTTCTGTAATTTTCTTTTTTTTGAAAATTATTTTTATTTTAAAGACAATGGGTACATTTCAGGGTTAGATCATAAGTGGTTATCATACATGTAAAATTTGGGTACCATTATTGATGTTATATGCCACCCACACCTCCGGCAGTGTCCCATTACTACCAGTCACTTTCTTAATATAGTCTGATCAGTGTTGTGGTTCAATTTATGAGTGAGTACTTGTAATACTCAGATCATTGTTTATGTGATAAATCACTGAGTTTATTTATTTATTTATTTTTCAGTGGAGTCTCACTCTGTCACCCACCCTGGAGTTCAATGGCACTTTCATGGCCACTGCAGTCTCAACTTGCTGGGCTCAGGCTCTCTTTCTACCTCAACCTTCAAGTAGCTAGAATAAATGTACACAACACCATGACTGGTTAATTTTTTTTTTCTATGATTTATTGTAGAGACAAGGTCTTTCCTAGTTGCCCAGTCTGGTCTCAAACCCATGAGCTCAGACAATCCTCTAACTTCCACCTTCCAAAGTGCTGGGATTACACACATCAACCACTGCCTCTGGATCAGTCACTGAGTATTGTAGACTCTAAATTCATCCAAGTTGTTGCAGAGTCCATAATTTTGTTTTTCTTTATGGTTACATAACAGTCCTTTGCGTATATATAACACGTTTTTTTATCCAGTATACTTCTGATGGACAGCATGGTTGGTTCCATATTTTTGCTATTGTGAATAGCACTTTAATAAACATATGTGTGCAGTTGTCTGTTTTATAGGGTGAGTTTATTTCCACTGGGTATATTCCCAAAAAGGGAATTGCTGGCTCATATAGACGGGCAATTTTTTAGGTCTTTAGGAAATGACCACACAGTTTTCCACAGAGGTTATACTAGTTAATGCTCCCACCAACAGTGTAGAAGAGGTTCCCTTTCCCCACAACATATTCAGCATCTGCTTTTTGGGTTTTGTTTGTTTGTTTTGGGTAATTGATGATGGCCATCCCAACTGGAGGAAGGTGGTATCTCAATGTGGTTTTAATTTGCATTTCTTTGATGATTACCGAAGCTGAGCATTTTTTCATATATCTAGGCTGGTCATATGTCTTCTTCTGAGAAGTGTCTATTCATAGATTTTGCCCACTTTTTTTTTTTTTGAGTTAGAGTCTCACTCTGTTGCCCAAGCTGGAGTGGTACACTCATGTCCACCCCAGCGTCGACCTGCTGGGCTCCAGTGATCCTTCCACCTCAGCCTTTCAAGTAGCTAGAAATACAGGCATGTGGTGCCATGCCCGATTAATTTTTTTTCTTTATTGTAGAGATGGGGTCTTGCCAAGTTGCCCAGGTTAGTCTCAAACCCATGGGCTCAGGCAATCCACTCACCTTGGCATCCCAAAGTGCAGGGATTACAGACTGAGACACCGAGCCTGGCTTGTAGCCCACTTTTTAGTGGGGTTGTTTGTTTTTTTCTTTTGGCATGTTTGAATTCCTTGTTGATCCTAGAGGTTAGGCCTTTGTCAGCTTTACAGTTGGCAAATATTTTTTTTAATTCTGTGAGCAGTTTCCCTGATCTCCTGTTGGTTGCTTTGGTTTACAAAAGGTTTTCAGTTTGATGCGGTTCCACTGTTCTAATCTTTTAAGGCATTCACTTTTGGAGAGTTGATCAGAAATTGTTTGCATATTCCAATTTCCATAAGGGTGTTTCCTGCATTTTCTTCTAGGATTCTTATAGTTTGTGGTTTTGCATTTGGAACTTTGATCCATTTAGAGTTGACTTTTATGTTTGATGATGGGTTTGGGTCCTATTTCAGTCTTCCGCATGTGGCCAGCCAGTTTTCCCAATACCATTTAATGAACAAGCTTTCCTTTCTCCAGTGGTATTTGGGGAGTCTTTGTCAAAAATGAGATGATTGAGAAACTGAAGTTTCACTTCTGGCATTGCTATCATGTTCCATTGGTCTATAGCCTGTTCTTGTATCAATACCAGACTATTTTGAATATTGTAGCCTCATAGTAGAGGCTACAATAATCAAATCCTTTTGCTAAGGATTGTTTCAGCTATTTATGGTCTTTTATGTTTCCATATAAATTTCTGTATTGTCATTTCTAGGTCTGAGATAAATGATGTTGCTAATTT
The DNA here is from genome assembly GCF_000164805.1 of Carlito syrichta. Classification (NCBI taxonomy): domain Eukaryota; kingdom Metazoa; phylum Chordata; class Mammalia; order Primates; family Tarsiidae; genus Carlito; species Carlito syrichta. The sequence continues at coordinate 374 of NW_007219116.1, read as the reverse complement.
AATGGGTATTGCATTAAATCTGTAGATTGTGTTTGGTAGGATGGACATCTAAACAATATTAGGACTTTGAATCCATGAGCATCGGATGTTTTTTCATTTGTGTCTCTCTGATTTCTTTGGCAGTGCTTTGTAGTTTTCATTGTAAAGGTCTTTCATTTCTCTGGTTAGGAAGGTGCCAAGGTATCTCATTTTGCATGTGTGTGGCTTTTGTGAATGGGATTGTGCCTTTTACTTGATTATCTGTTTTTTGTTGGTGTATTAGAATGTGATTGTATTTATTTTGTAACCTACGATTTTGTCAAATTACTTTAACAGTGCAAGGAGGTTTTTGCCAGAATCTCTTGAATTTTCAAAGTGTAGAATCCTATCACCAG
>NW_007219115.1:0-8559 GCF_000164805.1 Carlito syrichta | reverse complement strand
GATTACACTGGATAGGACATAGCTTTTGGAATCGTATTTTAAAAACATATTTATCTGAATGATACATGCACATATATTACTAAAAAGATAGGAATATGAGAGATAAAGAAGAAGAAGTTGAATTTTTGGGTATTAATGTGTGTCTACCTGAAGTTGGAAAGCATACCATTGGAACAAAAGAAATATTTAAAATCTGAAAGTAAATCATTTTTCTCTGCTTCATGTTCAATGTACTCCACTAATATCTAATGCTTTCCAGTTCAAAATATCCCTGTGCACATCCTCCTTTTTACATGCCTGTTATTCATGCAAGACAGTGTTCATAAATTGATCATTACTTAGTCTACTTAGAAATTTCAAGGATTGTTTAACATGTAATTGAATGGTATTTGCAAGCACTATGAATAAGTAATTCATAGTATATCTAGTTTTTTTAGTGCATCTATTTTTCTTCACAACTAAGAGATGTCATTGAATATTGTTGTTGTTCTTTTTATTTTGTATACTTAGCAATAATTGATTTCTATTGACTTTACTGGGCCAATTTGTTCAGTGAAAACTTGAGAGAGTTTATACGTCTGTGGGTTGTTTTGATTTTTTTCTTTATTTTTTGACATTCCAACAAAGTGAACAAACCAACATTACCCAGTGTGTAATAAATGCCCTATAAAATGCAACAAATGTTCCTCTCAGAGTGAGTTTGTCTGTATGTAAGAGACAGACATTTTCCGAATAAAGAAGCTGCATGTGGATTCCCCATAAACAGTCCGTTAACATATTTTGTATGATATGTGTATTATATAGTGTATTCTTACAATAATGTAAGCAAATTAATCCAAAAAGAGAAAAAGGGAATACTGCATGTTCTCACGTATAAGTGAGAGCTAAACACTCAGTACATACAGACATAGGATGAGAGTGGTAGACACTAGAAAATGGTGTCGCGGCTGGGGCAAGGGCTGAAAAACTGTATGTTGGGCCCTGTCTTCAGTGTTTTGGTGATAGTTGCCACAGAGGCTTAAACTTCACCATCACACAGCATCCCCATGTAATAAACCTGCACAGGTATCCACTGAATTCCAAAGAAAGAAATCATAAACAAAATTATCTTTACTATTCATTAAGTGAACATGAGTTATAAAGTTCTTCATCCTGGCTGTCTTCACCATAAGAATTTGAGGATGAGGTGGAAGAAGAGTGACTCATCTCGCTGTCTTAGGTGGCAAAGGCAGAAGAGGTGGATGAGGTGGAGAAAAGGCTGGAGAGTTTTTTTGTTTTTCTTCAGATTGGAGTTTGACTCTGTTGCCCAGCTGGAATACAGAGGCATTCTCATGGCCACTGCAGCCTCGATGTGATGGGATCAGGCCATTTTTTCCCCTTTAGGCTTTTGGAGTCACTATCATGTGCCACCATGCCCAGCCAATTTCTGGATTTATTGTAGAGACAGTCTCACCAAGTTGCCCAGGCTGGCCTCTCTGCTCTGATTCCCAAAGTGCTGGAATTACAGGCTAATATTTCCCATCATGCCCAGTCCTTTCTGTTACCTGTCCAGTCACCTGGCACTGAGTTGGAAGCCCTTGTCCCATCAAGTCATCTGCTGCGAATTCCTCTGGTGTGACCTATGCACTCTGGAATGTCTTCAAGGTTTGTGTCTTTATTCCCTTCCCTTTCCAATGTTTTTCCAGATACACATTCTTTATAACTTCCTGGATTGACTCTGGAGAGACCAAGTGCTTGTTTGAAAACATTAGTTTCACCTGGTGTGTGGAACATAATCTCACAACACTTGAGCATTCATCAAGTAGCAATGAGAGCTTGCCGCAAAATTATTGATTGATACACTGTTGATTAGTGTTATAGCTAATTTCATGCAGTGATGAGTTAATACTACATCTTTACATTTCTTTATATATTTCCAAATTGTTAATGGTACCATGTGTATCCTGTAAGTGCATAAGTTTTACATTTTTGAATGAGATATGTATATATGAGGTGAGGGGATTGCCTGAGTTCACGGGTTCGAGACCAGCCTGGGCAAATTGGTGAGTGTACAATAAATCAAAAAATAAGCTGGGCATGGTGGAGCATGCATGTAGTTCCAGTTACTTGGAAGCCTGAGGCAGAAGGATCACCCGAATCCAGCAGATCAAGGCTGTGGTGGCTGGAGCATGCCATTGCTCTCCAGCCTGGGTGACAGTGAGACTTTGACTCAAAAATAAAAGTAAATAGCCGGGCTCTGTGGCTCAGCCTGTAATCCCGCACCTTTGGGAGGCTGAGGTGAGTGGATTGCCTGAGCCCGCGGGTTCGAGACCCGCCTGGGCAGCGAGACCTCATCTCTACAATAAATCAAAAAATCAGCCGGGCATGGTAGCGCATGCCTGTAATTCCGGCTACTGAGGCGGAAGGATCGCCGGAGCCCAGCAGGTCGAGGCTACGGTGGCTGGGAGCGGCCATTGCACTCCAGTCTGGGTGACTGAGACTCCAACTCAAAAAAAAATAAATAAATAAAAATAAAAGTAAATAAAAAATACAAATTGAAGGTACAAACCAAAACAACAACAACAAAAATTATATTAAAACCACTTACAGATATATCCAAAATTTGTTTCTCTGGAAAACAGAAAAATTGAGTATTAATGCTGATAGAAAACAGTAAAACTAGAATTGGATATCTTTAAACAATAGGAAAAAAGTGAAATGTTTTCCAGACAAAAAAATACCTGAGAGATATGGTTGCTAGTAGCAACTTCTAACAAGCATACCTTGGGCCAGGCGCGGTGGCTCCTGTATTCCCAGCACTTTGGGAGGCCAAGATGAGAGGATTGCCCTAACCAACAGGTTCCAGACCAGTGTGCGCCACTTTTTGAGACCTTATCTCTACAATAAATCAATATATTAGGTTGGAATCATGATGCGTGCCTGTAGTTCCAGCTACTTGAAAGGCTAAGGTGCAAGTATTGCCTAAACCCAGCAGGTTGAGGCTGCGGTGGCCATGTGTGTGCCACTGCCATCCAGCTTGGGTTCCAGAGTGAGACCCCAACTCAAAAATCAAAATAAAGAAGCATACTTTAAAAAGAAAAAGACTTTCTTTTGTATGAAGATATAGCGTTAGTGAAAGAATAAGAGACATGATGAGGGTGTATCAAATTATGGTGGACACTGAACTACAGAAACCATGTTGATGGCAATATGAAATTTAAAAATATTTAGGTACAATAAAAGGGTAGTTCCACCCATTTTATTTAAATATAACAATTCTTTGCTTCCTAAATGACTAATGGCAGAATCTTCTCATTTTTAGGATATTATCCATCACTGACTGGATAATATGATAGACCTTCCATTGCATGTAATGTTGGTCACTCTTTTTTCATAACTGATTTGTGGTAATGGACTCACCATGCATAGACGTTGACCCCAAGACTCAACACTTAGATGGGCTCATTCATCTCTCCCTGTAGTGAGTGAGAAAAAAGACCTGCAGGAAGCAAACACACTGGAAGACAAATTCTCTGCATGTAGGTGAGTTTCAGTCTCCAGTGAGACACAGCATGATCACACCTTCTGTCCCACCACTGTGGCTTTAATTGTATACTGCATTTCTATATATGCCTTATTCTACTCTTAAACTCTGTTTTCCCTTGGTTTCCTAGTCTGGTTGTTGTTTTGTTTTGTTTTTTAAGTTGGAGGCTCACTCTGTCACCCAGGTGACCCTTCCTCCTAAGCATTCCAAATAGCTGAAACTACAGGCACATTCTATCACACCTTGTTTATTTTTTTTTATTGTGGAGATGAAGTCTCACAAAGTTGCCAGGCTGGTCTCAAACCCCTGAGCTTAGTCTCCCAAAGTGTTGGGATTATATGCTTCAGCCAACACATCCGGCAATTCAAACATTTTTGTTGACAAAGGAATTTTTCTCCTCAGAACACAAACAGCTGGTATCTATATCAGTATCAATCTCAATTGGTAAATTGATTACAGGATTATCAACTTGCTGATATTATTTAATCTTCTCAGATGTGTTTTTTCATTATTTTTTATTTCTATTGCTTTTCATGTGTTTCAAAATATTTTACACTACTTCTTGATAATTTGATTTTTAAATGTATGATTTTCTGTGAAATGTCACCATATCCTTTTACTCTGTTAACATGGTCATATGACTTTCTTATTGATTCTGTTAATGTGACTAATTGTATTGATGGATTCCCAAATGCTGAATCTCCTATTCTTTCCTGACATAAAGGGAGCTTGATCATGATACAGTGCTGCAACGTGCAGAGACAGTGTTTGTAATATTCAAATGTGATTTTCCTACAAAGAAAAGCATGAAATCCTTAGTCTGGAATAGAAATCGTGTGTTGACACTGACTTCATGCAGCAAAACTCAGTTTCTGTAATTTTCTTTTTTTTGAAAATTATTTTTATTTTAAAGACAATGGGTACATTTCAGGGTTAGATCATAAGTGGTTATCATACATGTAAAATTTGGGTACCATTATTGATGTTATATGCCACCCACACCTCCGGCAGTGTCCCATTACTACCAGTCACTTTCTTAATATAGTCTGATCAGTGTTGTGGTTCAATTTATGAGTGAGTACTTGTAATACTCAGATCATTGTTTATGTGATAAATCACTGAGTTTATTTATTTATTTATTTTTCAGTGGAGTCTCACTCTGTCACCCACCCTGGAGTTCAATGGCACTTTCATGGCCACTGCAGTCTCAACTTGCTGGGCTCAGGCTCTCTTTCTACCTCAACCTTCAAGTAGCTAGAATAAATGTACACAACACCATGACTGGTTAATTTTTTTTTTCTATGATTTATTGTAGAGACAAGGTCTTTCCTAGTTGCCCAGTCTGGTCTCAAACCCATGAGCTCAGACAATCCTCTAACTTCCACCTTCCAAAGTGCTGGGATTACACACATCAACCACTGCCTCTGGATCAGTCACTGAGTATTGTAGACTCTAAATTCATCCAAGTTGTTGCAGAGTCCATAATTTTGTTTTTCTTTATGGTTACATAACAGTCCTTTGCGTATATATAACACGTTTTTTTATCCAGTATACTTCTGATGGACAGCATGGTTGGTTCCATATTTTTGCTATTGTGAATAGCACTTTAATAAACATATGTGTGCAGTTGTCTGTTTTATAGGGTGAGTTTATTTCCACTGGGTATATTCCCAAAAAGGGAATTGCTGGCTCATATAGACGGGCAATTTTTAGGTCTTTTGGAAATCACCACACAGTTTTCCACAGAGGTTATACTAGTTAATGCTCCCACCAACAGTGTAGAAGAGGTTCCCTTTCCCCACAACATATTCAGCATCTGCTTTTTGGGTTTTGTTTGTTTGTTTGTTTTGGGTAATTGATGATGGCCATCCCAACTGGAGGAAGGTGGTATCTCAATGTGGTTTTAATTTGCATTTCTTTGATGATTACCGAAGCTGAGCATTTTTTCATATATCTAGGCTGGTCATATGTCTTCTTCTGAGAAGTGTCTATTCATAGATTTTGCCCACTTTTTTTTTTTTTGAGTTAGAGTCTCACTCTGTTGCCCAAGCTGGAGTGGTACACTCATGTCCACCCCAGCGTCGACCTGCTGGGCTCCAGTGATCCTTCCACCTCAGCCTTTCAAGTAGCTAGAAATACAGGCATGTGGTGCCATGCCCGATTAATTTTTTTTTCTTTATTGTAGAGATGGGGTCTTGCCAAGTTGCCCAGGTTAGTCTCAAACCCATGGGCTCAGGCAATCCACTCACCTTGGCATCCCAAAGTGCAGGGATTACAGACTGAGACACCGAGCCTGGCTTGTAGCCCACTTTTTAGTGGGGTTGTTTGTTTTTTTCTTTTGGCATGTTTGAATTCCTTGTTGATCCTAGAGGTTAGGCCTTTGTCAGCTTTACAGTTGGCAAATATTTTTTTTAATTCTGTGAGCAGTTTCCCTGATCTCCTGTTGGTTGCTTTGGTTTACAAAAGGTTTTCAGTTTGATGCGGTTCCACTGTTCTAATCTTTTAAGACATTCACTTTTGGAGAGTTGATCAGAAATAGTTTGCATATTCCAATTTCCATAAGGGTGTTTCCTGCATTTTCTTCTAGGATTCTTATAGTTTGTGGTTTTGCATTTGGAACTTTGATCCATTTAGAGTTGACTTTTATGTTTGATGATGGGTTTGGGTCCTATTTCAGTCTTCCGCATGTGGCCAGCCAGTTTTCCCAATACCATTTAATGAACAAGCTTTCCTTTCTCCAGTGGTATTTGGGGAGTCTTTGTCAAAAATGAGATGATTGAGAAACTGAAGTTTCACTTCTGGCATTGCTATCATGTTCCATTGGTCTATAGCCTGTTCTTGTATCAATACCAGACTATTTTGAATATTGTAGCCTCATAGTAGAGGCTACAATAATCAAATCCTTTTTGCTAAGGATTGTTTCAGCTATTTATGGTCTTTTATGTTTTCCATATAAATTTCTGTATTGTCATTTTCTAGGTCTGAGATAAATGATGTTTGCTAATTTAATGGGTATTGCATTAAATCTGTAGATTGTGTTTGGTAGGATGGACATCTAAACAATATTAGGACTTTGAATCCATGAGCATCGGATGTTTTTTCATTTTGTGTCTCTCTGATTTCTTTGGCAGTGCTTTGTAGTTTTCATTGTAAAGGTCTTTCATTTCTCTGGTTAGGAAGGTGCCAAGGTATCTCATTTTGCATGTGTGTGGCTTTTGTGAATGGGATTGTGCCTTTTACTTGATTATCTGTTTTTTGTTGGTGTATTAGAATGTGATTGTATTTATTTTGTAACCTACGATTTTGTCAAATTACTTTAACAGTGCAAGAAGGTTTTGCCAGAATCTCTTGAATTTTCAAAGTGTAGAATCCTATCACCAGCTGAGAGGGATAACATGACTTCTTCTTTTTCTACTTGGAAACCATTGATTTCCTTCTCTTGTCTGATTGTTCTAGGTAGGACTTCCAACATTATTTTGAACCAGGAAGGGTGAGAATGGGCAGCCTTGTCTTGTTCTGTCTTTCAAGGGAAATGCTTCCAATTTCTGTCCGTTGAGCAAGAAATATGCGGGGTGTTTATCAAAAGTGGCTCCTACTATTTTGAGATATATTCCCAGTATGACTACATGTTCACAGTTTTTTTATCAAGAATTGGTGCTAGATTTTATCAAAAGCTTTTTCTGTGTCTAATGATATAATCTTGTAGTCCTTATTTTTATACCTATTGTTGTATTTAATTACATTTATGGTCTTACAGATGTTGAACCAGCCCTGAATTTCTGGGATGAATTGTATGTCGTCGTGGTGGACGATTTTTGAGATGTGTTGCTAAATCCGGTTAGCTATAATGTTGATGAAAATTTTTGCATGTATGTTTATCCAGGAAATTTACTTTTAGTTTTGTTTCTTTGCTCGTTTTGGTAGCAATATGATACTAACCTTATAAAATGATTTGGGAAGGGTTCCATCTTTCTTCATTCCCTGGAATACTTTCAATAGGATTGGTGTCATGTCCTCCTTATGCATTTTCTAGAATTCCCCTGGAATGCTGTCTCGTCCAAGGTTTTTTTTTTTTTTTTTTTGCAGGTAGTTTTCATATGACAGAGTCAATTTCCTGAGTTGTTATTGGTCTATTTAGGGTGTGTGTTTCTTCCTGATTCAAACTTTAGAGGCTGGATGATGTGAGAAAGTCCTCCATTTCAATTAGGTATACTTTCTTTTCTTTTCTTTTTTTTTATTGTGTTGAAGTCTCACTTTGTTGCCCAGACTGGAGTGCAGTGGCATGCTCACACCACTGCAGCTTCAACCTGATGGGCTCAGGCAATCCTTTCACCTCAGCCTTCCAAGTATCTGGAACTATAGGTATGTGCCACCACATCCAGCCAATTTTTTTATTGATTTCTTGTAGAGGTGAGTTCCTGCCAAGTTGCCCATGCTCTTCACAAACCCTTGGTCTTAGGCAATTCTCTAACCTCCCAAAAGTGCTGGGATTATAGGCATGAGCCACTGCACCTGGACAGTTAGGTTTTCAAATTTGTTTCCCAAGTATGCATAATAGTCTCTGATCATCTTTTGTATTTCCTCAGGGTGACTTGTGACTTGATCTGTTTGATTTCTGATTGTGTCTTTGGGGGCCTTTTCTCTATGTTGGTCTATCTGACTAGGGATCCATCAATTTTGTTTATTCTTTCGATGAACCAACTTTTTGTTTCATTGATTATTTTTCCTCATGATATTTTTGTCATCTGTGTCCTGTATTTGGACTTTTATTTTGGTGATTTGGATTCTTCTGCTGACATTAGGATTTTGGTTGTCTTGTCTTTCCAGCTCTCATAGGTGGTCTGTTATACGAACTTGTCATCTTTCTATTTACTTTATGTATGTCATAGAGATATAGGATCCCCTATTAGTACTGATTTCATGGCATCTCAGCTGTTTTTGTAAGATGTTTCTTCATTTTCATTTGTTTCCAAGAATCTTTTAATTTCTATTTTGAATTCTCTGTTGATCCAGGGGTTATTCAGCATCGTGCTGTG
>NW_007219114.1:0-848 GCF_000164805.1 Carlito syrichta | reverse complement strand
GTCAAGGCTGTGATGGCTGTGGGCATGCCACTGCTCTCCAGCTGGGCAACAGAGTGAGATCTACTCTAAAAACAAAAAGAGAGATAAAGAAACAGAAAAGAAAAAATTCTATGAAAGGCATGTCTTTATCTATATAGAAATTAAAATTATAGCAATTAATTATGACTGTTAGTGATTAGCAGCCTGGAGATTTTGCAGAGTTCACTTGGAATCTACTAGACAGAGATGAGGATAGGATGGAGTACAGCAAGTGACAGGCAAGTTTTGGACTTTCTCTAATACTGTTTTCTGATAGTGTTTCTAGAAACAAAATAAAAAATGCATTTAAGTTAGCTTTATTATTTAATATTATTCATAGAAAATAGTTTATAACTACCATTTGAAGTATTATATTGTGCCAATAAGTTTCATCTACAGAATTTTCTTATTATCCATGAAATCTATCCTTAAAACTTGATCACAAAGATTTTATAAACACCAGTATGCATAAGTCAAACTATTAATACTAATCTTAAATTTGTCTTAAACATTACATGCATACACATGTGTGACCATGAAAACAGCACTCAGTAGTAAAAAAAAAAATTAAAAAATAAAAACAGAAAAGAACATGTAAACTTGAAAACACGTATAGACATAGAAGTTTCTAGAAGGATACCGAAGCCACATGTAAGACAGAATTTCAAAGAGTGGAATAAAGGTGGAAGGAAGCCTCACTTTTCACTGTATACTCTTTTTTTTTTTGAGTTGGAATCTCACTCTTGATGCCCAGGCTGGAGAGCAGCAGCATGCTCTTGGTCACTGCAGCCTCCATCTGGTGGACTTAGGTGATACTTCTGCCTCAGCCC
>NW_007219113.1:0-731 GCF_000164805.1 Carlito syrichta | reverse complement strand
AAGTTTTGGACTTTCTCTAATACTGTTTTCTGATAGTGTTTCTAGAAACAAAATAAAAAAATGCATTTAAGTTAGCTTTATTATTTAATATTATTCATATAAAATAGTTTATAACTACCATTTGAAGTATTATATTGTGCCAGTAAGTTTCATCTACAGAATTTTCTTATTATCCATGAAATATATCCTTAAAACTTGATCACAAAGATTTTATAAACACCAGTATGCATAAGTCAAACTATTAATACTAATCTTAAATTTGTCTTATACATTACATGCATACACATGTGTGACCATGAAAACAGCACTCAGTAGTAAAAAAAAAAATAAAAAATAAAAACAGAAAAGAACATGTAAACTTGAAAACACGTATAGACATAGAAGTTTCTAGAAGGATACCGAAGCCACAGGTAAGACAGAATTTCAAAGAGTGGAATAAAGGTGGAAGGAAGCCTCACTTTTCACTGTATACTCTTTTTTTTTTTTTTTTGAGTTGGAATCTCACTCTTGATGCCCAGGCTGGAGAGCAGCAGCATGCTCTTGGTCACTGCAGCCTCCATCTGGTGGACTTAGGTGATCCTTCTGCCTCAGCCCTGCAAGTAGCTGGAACTACAGATGCATGCCACCATGCCCAGCTAATTTTTGATTTATTGTGGAGACAAGATCTTGCCAATTTGCCTGGGTTGGTCTCGAACCTGTGGGCTCAGGCAATCGTCTCGCCTTGGCCTCCC
>NW_007219112.1:0-760 GCF_000164805.1 Carlito syrichta | reverse complement strand
AAAATAGTTTATAACTACCATTTGAAGTATTATATTGTGCCAATAAGTTCATCTACAGAATTTTCTTATTATCCATGAAATCTATCCCTTAAAACTTGATCACAAAGATTTTATAAACACCAGTATGCATAAGTCAAACTATTAATACTAATCTTAAATTTGTCTTAAACATTACATGCATACACATGTGTGACCATGAAAACAGCACTCAGTAGTAAAAAAAAAAATTAAAAAATAAAAACAGAAAAGAACATGTAAACTTGAAAACACGTATAGACATAGAAGTTTCTAGAAGGATACCGAAGCCACAGGTAAGACAGAATTTCAAAGAGTGGAATAAAGGTGGAAGGAAGCCTCACTTTTCACTGTATACTCTTTTTTTTTTTTTTTGAGTTGGAATCTCACTCTTGATGCCCAGGCTGGAGAGCAGCAGCATGCTCTTGGTCACTGCAGCCTCCATCTGGTGGACTTAGGTGATACTTCTGCCTCAGCCCTGCAAGTAGCTGGAACTACAGATGCATGCCACCATGCCCAGCTAATTTTTGATTTATTGTGGAGACAAGATCTCACCAATTTGCCTGGGTTGGTCTCGAACCTGTGGGCTCAGGCAATCCTCTCGCCTTGGCCTCCCAAAGTGCTGGGATTCCAGGTTGAGCCACCGCAGCTGGCCTGTATACTCTCTTTTAACTGTCTGAATGTTGAACAACATGCAAAGAAGTATTTTAAGAAGAAACTGAGGCAATAGAAAGAATACGTGATT
>NW_007219111.1:0-4476 GCF_000164805.1 Carlito syrichta | reverse complement strand
TGTATTGTGCCAGTAAGTTTCATCTACAGAATTTTCTTATTATCCATGAAATCTATCCTTAAAACTTGATCACAAAGATTTTATAAACACCAGCACGCATAAGTCAAAACTATTAATACTAATCTTAAATTTGTCTTATACATTACATGCATACACATGTGTGACCATGAAAACAGCACTCAATAGTAAAAAAAAATTAAAAAATAAAAACAGAAAAGAACATGTAAACTTGAAAACACATATAGACATAGAAGTTTCTAGAAGGATACCGAAGCCACAGGTAAGACAGAATTTCAAAGAGTGGAATAAAGGTGGAAAGAAGCCTCACTTTTCACTGTATACGCTTTTTTTTTTTTTTGAGTTGGAATCTCACTCTTGATGCCCAGGCTGGAGAGCAGCAGCACGCTCTTGGTCACTGCAGCCTCCATCTGGTGGACTTAGGTGATCCTTCTGCCTCAGTCCTGCAAGTAGCTGGAACTACAGATGCATGCCACCATGCCCAGCTAATTTTTGATTTATTGTGGAGACAAGATCTCGCCAATTTGCCTGGGTTGGTCTCGAACCTGTGGGCTCAGACAGTCCTCTCGCCTTGGCCTCCCAAAGTGCTGGGATTCCAGGCTGAGCCACCGCAGCTGGCCTGTATACTCTCTTTTAACTGTCTGAATGTTGAACAACATGCAAAGAAGTATTTTAAGAAGAAACTGAGGCAATAGAAAGAATACGTGATTTAAAAAAGAGTTCTTGTATTTGCTTCTAAAAATGCATGTTCTGATTTATATTTATTCATAGTTTTTAAAAAATCACTTATCAAATTATAATATATAATTACATTAACTTATTTTTAAATTGTTTAGCTTATGATCTCCATTCCAGCTCATAATTTAAGTTCATAATAAAGGTTGAGATTTTCTTCCTTCCATCCAAATATTTCTATAGAATTATGCCTGGCACTTAAAACACAGTTAATAAACATTTCTTGAGTAAATGAATAAGTTACATTTCTGTGCGTTATAAATAGTATCAATCTGCATCCTGCTTTTCTTCCCTTAAGAAGTTCCCAGAGCTGAGTGCAGTAGCTCAAGCCTGTAATCTCAGCTAATGAGGAAGCTGAGCAAGAGGATAGCCTGAGTTCATGAATTCAAGACCAGCCTAGGCAATATAGTGAGCCCCCATCTCTAAAATAAGAAAAAAATAACACTTTAAAAAAAGTTCCTAATGTATTCCCCATCTCAGAGAGCACCCTTTTCTGCTAACCTTACTTTTGGTTGGTATTGTCAAGTGGACAGCTCTCTTAGAACTCAGACATAATTAAAGGACTGGTCAGATAAAATAAAACTATTCATTTGGTGATAAAATAACCACAGATTGTTAGGGAAGCATCTTTCCAGATCATATGATAGTTTAATTATCAATCCTTTTTCTTTGGAAACTAAATTACAAAGCTAAAGTAGAGGACCTACATCTAGGAAAATAAACTGAAAAAAAAAATAAGGCGAAAGAAAATGAAACTGGGAAGTAAGAAGAAAAAAAGACAGAATAAAGAGTTTATATTATGTATGTCGTTTTGCAGTTTTGTTTACCCCCCCAACAGCCCTGTGATGGAAATTATCATCTCCTGCATCACAAATATAAAACCAAGACACAAAGGAAAAATAATCCCTATTTCCCAGAAGCCACTAAGTATCATAAAAAGAATTTGAGCTCAGTGTGTGCCGTCATTTGACCAGAAATCATCTGGTGACTGGATTTTTTCTCTGGAGGAAAAATGAATTATTCCTTGGAGATATTAGTACAGAATCTTGGCTCTGCCTGTGTACAATGCTTGAAATCACACAATTTGGTGCCACTCTCCTTCTAGTTTTAAATTTAATATTGTGATTTATGGCCTTACTAATTTTCTATTTCTTCAATTTGTAATTCAGTAAAATGGGACAAAAAGGCTCCTCTTAAATATGTATTAAAAGTCAATTAATTATTTTGAATATGATAGGAATATTTTAATATGAGTATTATACAAAAAATCATTATATTAACATGAACTAAAACAGCAAACAAATAGCATATCTTCTTGTTTTCTATTAACTGCTATTAAGGGGATGATAGTAGGTTTTAATTAACCTGCTACTTCTAGCGAAAGTGGCTAATAAAACATTTGGAGGCTGGCTAAATTTGGCCTAAATTACTGTAATCATCAATAAAATAATATTAAGTTAGCTGGGCCTCACTAGGGTATCTGTAGGGCCTGAGGCAAGAACACAAATAGAGAACCACATACCATGAATCTAAATATTTAAAGAGTTACAAATCAAGCTAGGGAACTACAGAATAAAATATGTTCTACTCCCCTCACGTGACAGATAGATATGCCGTCACAACCTGCCTTCACAGCAAAATACCACATATTCAAGATTTTTCAACACCTTAAGCCACTACCCCTGGGCCCCCTTCAGGAGGACAGTTAAAGACAGAGATGAATGTAGACCCTCAAAAAGGTTTCAGGGTTGTTGAGCCTGGGAATTTCTAGGGTGTTGTGTGGGAAGATCCTGGTCTAGAAAAGTGGTGGTATCTTCATGCAGTCATCTTCCCTTGACTCGTAAGCACCTTTCTTTTTGAGGAGTGATGTGATCAGAGGATGGCCACAGTGGGGCTCCCTAAAATGCTACTTCCACAGTAGAGTCATGCTGGCCCAGGTGTATGGACAAGGGGATACCGATTTCCCTTGAGCTTTTTCCATGAGTGCTGAAATGTACATAGTTTACCCCACCAGCCAAAGGACCTAAGGTAAAAATATTGTAAATTAGCCAGGCTTGGTGGCTCAGTCTGTAATCCCCCGCCTTTGGGAGGCCGAGGTGAGTGGATTGCCTGGGCCCGCCGGTTCGAGACCTCATCTCTACAATAAATCAAAAAATCAGCCGGGCATGGTAGCGCATACCTGTAATTCCGGCTACTTGGAAGGCTGAGGCGAAAGGATCGCCAGAGCCCAGCAGGTTGAGGCTGCGGTGGCTGGGAGTGGCCACTACACTCCAGTCTGGGTGACAGATTGAGACTCCAACTCAAAAAAATATATATATATATAGTAAATTCATTCAAGTAAATAATTATAAAATATGCGTTAGGCCAATTGTGCTGTGTCAGCACCTGATGACTGTGAGTCTGTGGAATGACACCTATTTAGAAAAAGGACCATAGGTCTGGCAGTTGGTCATATTTGAACCAGAAACAGCAAGGACAGCCAAAATAGAAAGATACAGTCCATGGTGCAAAATCTGCTAGTACATACAAATCAATAGAACCAGAAATAAAAGAAGCTAGAGATGTGTGGTGATTAAGAAATGGGGTTCTGGATTAAAGGATGTGGAATTCCATCCCTTCACCTCGTGGCTGTGAGACCTGTCAAGCTGCTGAACCTCTGTACGCTGTCATTTTTTTTTCAGCTGTAAAACGGAGCAAATAATAGTATCCAATTCAAAGATGAATGAAAACACAATGAAAGGAAGCTCTAATCATGGTGCCAAATATATAAAAAATAATCAATAAATTCTACTATTGTCACTAAGACAGAATCTTGCCCAAGGGAGGGTACTGTGGGTTGAACTAGAGAGACCCAACCCAGATGAGATGTAAGAGGCAACTGTAGTGTGTAGATCTGGATCAGAAGCCAAATCCAGAGTGTAGGGGGAAGGACATGGGCCTGGAGCATCCACCTGGAAGCTGGGCATAAACACGGCAAGGCAACGCAGGCAATCTGTGACAAGAAGAACTGTGAGAACAACGCTTCCTCTTACTTAATGTGGGGCTGTGTCTGGGTAAGATATCACCTACTCTCTGTCTCCAGCAAAAATAGATAAATAAATAATAAAGATAATTACCATGGAGAAATGAGGGGATATTGGAAACTTATGAATGAATTACAGAAGAAATGAAGAAGAGGTAATTTTGGGTAAAAAAATATATATAAGCAACAACTTCTCCACAATATATGACTCCAAAGTAGAGGGGGAAAGATGACATCATATGTATTACAAGCACATTAAAGTTATAGAGACGAGAAGTTCCAAAGATGTGACAGACTTACTCATTTATCAAGTCAAACAGTAAAGCAGAATTATAAAATGGTAAGCCCAGGCAAGATTTGGATTGCTATTATATAATTTGGCCTATGTGACGTTTTTTTTTTTTCTTTTTTTAAACATTTGAATTGAGGCTAATATTTACAAATTAAGAAATTCTATCAGAGAATTGGTATTTCTGGTCTCATTTGTATTGGCAGAAATTCATCAGCCCTTGACCACTGTCCCAAGGGTGACTGGGCTTTTCCTCCTGAAGGACCCTGGACTTTCCATATGACTCAGCAAGCACCCAACCAGTATTGGGCTTAAAGATTTAAAAAGATAGCAGTTTGGATGCTTTTCATATCCCTTTCATTATTAACTGAACTGTCAGAGCAAAAGTGAGACAAATATTTACAAATGAAAA
>NW_007219110.1:0-825 GCF_000164805.1 Carlito syrichta | reverse complement strand
AATTTGTCTTAAACATTACATGCATACACATGTGTGACCATGAAAACAGCACTCAGTAGTAAAAAAAAAAATTAAAAAATAAAAACAGAAAAGAACATGTAAACTTGAAAACACGTATAGACATAGAAGTTTCTAGAAGGATACCGAAGCCACAGGTAAGACAGAATTTCAAAGAGTGGAATAAAGGTGGAAGGAAGCCTCACTTTTCACTGTATACTCTTTTTTTTTTTGAGTTGGAATCTCACTCTTGATGCCCAGGCTGGAGAGCAGCAGCACGCTCTTGGTCACTGCAGCCTCCATCTGGTGGACTTAGGTGATCCTTCTGCCTCAGCCCTGTAAGTAGCTGGAACTACAGATGCATGCCACCATGCCCAGCTAATTTTTGATTTATTGTGGAGACAAGATCTCGCCAATTTGCCTGGGTTGGTCTCGAACCTGTGGGCTCAGGCAATCCTCTCGCCTTGGCCTCCCAAAGTGCTGGGATTCCAGGTTGAGCCACCGCAGCTGGCCTGTATACTCTCTTTTAACTGTCTGAATGTTGAACAACATGCAAAGAAGTATTTTAAGAAGAAACTGAGGCAATAGAAAGAATACGTGATTTAAAAAAGAGTTCTTGTATTTGCTTCTAAAAATGCATGTTCTGATTTATATTTATTCATAGTTTTTAAAAAATCACTTATCAAATTATAATATATAATTACATTAACTTATTTTTAAATTGTTTAGCTTATGATCTCCATTCCAGCTCATAATTTAAGTTCATAATAAAGGTTGAGATTTTCTTCCTTCCATCCAAATATTTCTATAGAATTATGCCTGGCACTT
>NW_007219109.1:0-568 GCF_000164805.1 Carlito syrichta | reverse complement strand
GGTGGCAACCCACTTTGGACACAGGCAGGGAGACCCCAACCTCATGTCATTGGCCGGTGGTCACCATGACAGGGAAAGAAATATGTGGCTGTCATCCAAACTGACGGGTGGGGGACCAGAAAATCCAGCACCCAGAACCCACCTGTCCAGGGCCTCAGGGAAGTGCTAGCATTTCTGCAGAAGATGGTCAGAGATGAGCAGGTTTCTCTATGAAGGCATTGAATGCCCAAGTTGCCACAGCAGAGCAAAGGCTAGAAAGGGAGGCGGGGAGACTGGGACAGTGCAGGTGACGCTCTTGACAAGGCCCGCGGCCATGGGGCAGCCCTCCGCCCTCAGGACTGGCTAAGGTTTGCGCGTGCCAATGGGTTTTGCCAGCCCTTGCAAGTTCCCCCCCCCCGCCACTCACACCTTCTAAAGGCACGCGTTGGCAGAAAAAGTCATCGCCTTAACAGCGATGACTTTTAAAACCCTTTGTGAGATTTGTAAGAAGTTTACTTTCTGTTGTTGCTCTTTATGAGATGCTGTGATTGTCTGTGTCTATATTCCTCCCTGTTTGATGTCAGATTCC
>NW_007219108.1:0-4781 GCF_000164805.1 Carlito syrichta | reverse complement strand
TAATACTAAATTTCATGATATTTCAACTAGAGGCAATATTTCTCCTGAATTGACTAAAAGTTGTATTTTTGGCATCTGGCTTTGTGATGATTTCCAAGTTTACTTCCCCTGGGCCAGTTTCCTAACTGTGTAGTAAAATGAGAATTGTAATACGTTTCTACATCTGCACAGGATTGCTATGTCTTAAGATTTTCAGGGAGCATCCTTGGATGAAAGGTGTGGTTAAGGCCTAGGGATTGTTACTGAAATAAGCTAATGTGAAGTAGGTTATATTTTATAAGAAGTCAATATATAGGAGATTTTGAACTAAGTTCTTGGCAAGTCACAGTAAGTTGATAGTGGGATTAAAAAACCCTCAAATATATATTATAATATGGGTAATAAAACAGACACATCCCCCCCATAAACTTATAAGGGACAAGGGAAACAAATTACAGGGTGGTGTGTGAATGTGTGTGTGTGTGTGTGTGTGTGTGTGTGTTGTATACAAGACTGAAGATCTGTCAAACTCAAACATAATGCATTGTAAAATTATGCTTTGCCTTTCTTTGATTTCTGCATGTAGTAATACTTCAAAAAATGGTAGCACAACATATTTTTACTTGACTCTAAGCCAAGTCTGTTAATAGAAATGACTAAATTTAAATATGCCTTAAAATTTTTAGTGCTGGGCAACCCATTTTGGTCCCCTCCCACAGTGGGAGCTTTTCTGTTCTCTAAGTAAATCCTGCTTTCTTAAAAAAAAACATTAGTGCTTTTTCATTTTCTCTTAAGAATATCTTCTGACAACTCAGGACTATAATTTCAGACTTGACTCTTGACCTCAGGAAAATGTTTTACATGTGGGGGACACTGATAGATACTAACTGACCAAATGACACTGGTTGCTTCTCTGTTCTTGGTAGCTGATATGGCTCTTCTGGTTCTCCAAGCCAGGATTCTAGATTCCTCTTTCACTAACCCTTTACCATTTAACTCCTAAGAACTGATCATTTTTCCTCCAAAAAAAAGTCTCTTAAGTCCGACTTATGAATCTGACCTATTCTTACCTATTTCTCTCCTTTCTCACCTGGATTACTGCAGACTTAATGAAGCATCTCTCTGCTTCTAGTCTCATACCCTTTATCCAGCTTCCACATACTGCGGTCTATGTAAAGAGCAAATCTGATCACTTCACTGTGTAGTCTAAAAAAACCTTTCGATGGCTCCCCCGAGCAGCCTTCACTAAGAGAGGCAACAGAGTGGAGGGTTGAACTCACATTTAGGATTTAATCTGAACTGAGTTCCAATTCTGTCTCTGCCACTTAAAGCCCCTGTAACATCGACAAGTTAATCTCTATCAATTGTAAGATAACTATTCCTAACTCAGGGGTTGTTGTGAGGATTAAATGAGGTAATGCATGAAAGCATTTTGTAAAATTCCTGGCACTGTAGCAAGAACTCAAGAAATGTTAGCGAGTGTGGCATATCGGGTCCTCCTATTTCATTTGCCTCTTCTCCAGCTGAGTTGTTTGCCATATCCTCTCCCTTCATACTTAATACCCCAGTAATATTTAAGAACTTTGAGGTTTCTGCATAAGCCTGGAAGTTTAATGTCACCTTGCGCATGAAAAGTATTGGTCATTAGTAGAAATTATTCAGAACTAAGGTCAGAGAATATTCTAACCTGATCCACCAGGCTAGGTTGGTGCCCCTGCTGTGTGTTATTTATTTATTTTTTGAGTCCAGACCTCACTCTATCATCCAGGGTGGAGCGCAGTGGCATGCTCATGGCCACTGTGGCTTCAACCTACTAGATTCTTCTGCCTCAGCTTTCCAAGTAGCTGGAACCACAGGCATGTGCCTCCATGCCTGGCTAATTTTTTGATTTATTGTAGAGATGAGGTCTCTCTATGTTGCTTGATGTCTTGAACTCCTGAGGTCAGTCAATCCTCTTACCTCTGCCTCCCAAAGTGCTGGGATTACAGGTGTGAGCCACTACACCTGACTTTTATTTATTTATTTTAAAGATGTGGGGCATAATTCAGGATTAGGTAAAGTGGATACTATATAGGTAAAGTTTGCACCTCCCTTTGGTCTCCACTTTGCCTGGTTTGAGATCAGGTACCCTTTTTGACATTGTGTCCCCCATCCCCACCCCGGCAATATCCCTTTACTGCCAATTCCTTTTTAATAGTATTATGATAAATGTTCAGGGTCCACTTATGATCGAGATCATACAGTTTTTTGTATGAACACTTTGTTTTTTGTATGATTGCCTGTCAGTTTTTCTCAAAAGGCTTCTTTATTTTTAAAGTGTCTTAAGTACTTAGATGCATTGGGAAGTACATTAAACCTTAGGACATGCTATAGAATCAAATAATAACTTGATAATTTACAAGAAGACTCAAGTCTCGTGGACAGACTTCTTATAGGTACTTTAGCTTTCAGCTTCTACCTCTATAAAATAGAGACTCATAATTTTCTTATATTTTATCTGCCAGGCACATTGTGACTATTATAAAAGGTAAATTATATGAAATTGTAAAGGTCAAATGAAATTGTATGTGTAACTGGTTTGTGAACAGTAAAACACTTTATACAAACATTTTATTTATTATAGCAATCAGTTTCTTATGGTAACCTTTCACAGGCAGAGTTCAAGGTGAACTTCTTTACTGCAATCTGTGGTTTGTGGGTCATGTTTTAGGAAAGTAGTACTGTATTTAGTGCAGAGGACTGCATCCCTTGAAATACATGCTTTCAGCTGGGCGTGGTTGCACTCACACCTGCAATTCCAGCACTTTGGGAGGCGGAGTTTAGAGAATTGCTTAATCCTATGGGTTTAAGACCAGCCTGGGCAACTTGGTGATAAATAAAAAAATTAGCTGTGCATGGTGGTGTGCACCTGTAGTTCCAGCTACTTAGAGGGCTGATGTGGAAGGGTTGCCTGAACCGAGCAGGTGGTGGCTGCAGTGTCTGTGAGCATGCCACTGCCCTCCAGCCTGGGCAACAAAGTGAGACTCAAATCCTCCCCAAAAAGAAAAGAAATATGTACTTTGGCATTTTGAGCAGACATATTTATATTTACATTTTTACTATTTTAAGTTTACACTACTGCTTGACCATGAGTGTTATCATTGAGTCGCGCCCCCCCCTTTCTCTTATTTTTATTTTTTTATTTTTGAGTTGGTATCTCACTCTGTTGCTCAGGCTGAAGTTCAGTGGCATGCTCATGGCCACCGCAGCCTTGACTTGCTGGGTTCAGGCGATCCTTCCACCTCAGCTTTCCAAGTAGCTGAAACTACAGGTGTGTACTACCATGCCCAGCTAATTTTTTGATCTATTGTAGAGATAAGGTCTCTCCAAGTTGCCCAGGCTGGTCTCAAACTCATGGACTCAGGCGGTCCTCTCACCTAAGCCTCCCAAAATGCTGGGATTGCAGGCTTGAGCCAGTGTACTCAGCCGTCCCCCAGCTTTCTGGGTTCTACTTTTTACTGCTTTCAACTACTTGGGCAATGTCAGAATGTTGAATGCTCAGCTGCTACTCTCTGTCAGATACATACACTGTCCACAGTTCTGGATGCCTCTTAAGGCTGGCACCACATCATGATGTTGCTTATGCCTTTTTAGGCCTGTTTCTGTTTCAGGGAATGAAATGGTATCCTGATGCTCTAAAAAGGGTACTGTATTTCCTGAACATGTCACAGTTACTGTGGATTGGGCAGCGGGAGCATCAGAGGCACTGTAAGTGGTAGTAATTACCTGCCTGTTTGAACATTTGTGTAATCTGTTGTGTTGCGACAACACATAGTGATAAGCATGACATCTTTTCAGATTGGTGAGGTCTAGGATATTCTTGGGAATACTTTTACTATTTTAAGTTTACAAAAAAGGAAAGAGAGAAAACACTGCTTCTTAGGCGTCTTGCAGAAATCTTGCAGTGAAAGCTGTACCTGTTTGATGTGAGGAGGAATACACTAAAACCAATCTGGAGCTTTTGAATTCCCCTCCATTAGTTGTCGATTGTGTCTATTGTGTAGTCTTGTCTTGGCCTTAGAGCTAATATTTGTTTGTGAATTGTTAATTAGATGATAGGCATGTAATTGAATAAGAACAGTTTCTCATAAAAAGTTTGTACAAGCAGAACAAAGTTTATAACCTTTAAAACTTTAAAAATTAGTAAAATAAAGATTGTGTTAGAGAAGTGCAATATTGCCTTCTAAAATGTAAACCTAATGTTGTAGATTTTGTAAAGGTATTATGAGCAGCTTGTTTTGAATAGCTTGATCTGCTCCAGAACATATTACTATAGACTGGTGTATATAACTGAAACAAAGGTATTTGTTCCCTTTTTGGAAAACTGCAGGCCTGGTAAGATTTTGTCTTATTTTGCCAGCATACCTTTTCAGATCATTTTATTTTGATTTGCGTGTGAGAAATTTTTTCTTGCAAAAAAAGTTAATATAGTTCTGTGGAAAGTTCCTAATCCATATGCCAAGTAGAGAAAGCAGAACATTGGGGTCTCAAGACATGTAGGAAGGATGAAGGGAAATGAGAATTACCATGCTTTAGTGGCTCTCCTTTTAGTATTGTTTTAATAACAGTGTATTTATTAAATAAACAGTTGTTGCGCACTTACTAGGTATGAGACACTGCTATATTCTGGTCCTTAAAGATGGCTATGGAATGGTTTGGTGAAGCTCCTGATGTAGTGGAAAGTACACGGATAACTACAGTATGAGAGAGATTATAATAAGTGGTGTACAGATGTTTAGTGTTGGAACACAGGTGTGAATGAT
>NW_007219107.1:0-4570 GCF_000164805.1 Carlito syrichta | reverse complement strand
AAGGTGTGGTTAAGGCCTAGGGATTGTTACTGAAATAAGCTAATGTGAAGTAGGTTATATTTTATAAGAAGTCAATATATAGGAGATTTTGAACTAAGTTCTTGGCAAGTCACAGTAAGTTGATAGTGGGATTAAAAAACCCTCAAATATATGTTATAATATGGGTAATAAAACAGACACATCCCCCCCATAAACTTATAAGGGACAAGGGAAACAAATTACAGGGTGGTGTGTGAATGTGTGTGTGTGTGTGTGTGTGTGTGTGTGTGTTGTATACAAGACTGAAGATCTGTCAAACTCAAACATAATGCATTGTAAAATTATGCTTTGCCTTTCTTTGATTTCTGCATGTAGTAATACTTCAAAAAATGGTAGCACAACATATTTTTACTTGACTCTAAGCCAAGTCTGTTAATAGAAATGACTAAATTTAAATATGCCTTAAAATTTTTAGTGCTGGGCAACCCATTTTGGTCCCCTCCCACAGTGGGAGCTTTTCTGTTCTCTAAGTAAATCCTGCTTTCTTAAAAAAAAAATTAGTGCTTTTTCATTTTCTCTTAAGAATATCTTCTGACAACTCAGGACTATAATTTCAGACTTGACTCTTGACCTCAGGAAAATGTTTTACATGTGGGGGACACTATAGATACTACTGACCAAATGACACTGGTTGCTTCCTCTGTTCTTGGTAGCTGATATGGCTCTTCTGGTTCTCCAAGCCAGGATTCTAGATTCCTCTTTCACTAACCCTTTACCATTTAACTCCTAAGAACTGATCATTTTTCCTCCAAAAAAAAGTCTCTTAAGTCCGACTTATGAATCTGACCTATTCTTACCTATTTCTCTCCTTTCTCACCTGGATTACTGCAGACTTAATGAAGCATCTCTCTGCTTCTAGTCTCATACCCTTTATCCAGCTTCCACATACTGCGGTCTATGTAAAGAGCAAATCTGATCACTTCACTGTGTAGTCTAAAAAAACCTTTCGATGGCTCCCCCGAGCAGCCTTCACTAAGAGAGGCAACAGAGTGGAGGGTTGAACTCACATTTAGGATTTAATCTGAACTGAGTTCCAATTCTGTCTCTGCCACTTAAAGCCCCTGTAACATCGACAAGTTAATCTCTATCAATTGTAAGATAACTATTCCTAACTCAGGGGTTGTTGTGAGGATTAAATGAGGTAATGCATGAAAGCATTTTGTAAAATTCCTGGCACTGTAGCAAGAACTCAAGAAATGTTAGCGAGTGTGGCATATCGGGTCCTCCTATTTCATTTGCCTCTTCTCCAGCTGAGTTGTTTGCCATATCCTCTCCCTTCATACTTAATACCCCAGTAATATTTAAGAACTTTGAGGTTTCTGCATAAGCCTGGAAGTTTAATGTCACCTTGCGCATGAAAAGTATTGGTCATTAGTAGAAATTATTCAGAACTAAGGTCAGAGAATATTCTAACCTGATCCACCAGGCTAGGTTGGTGCCCCTGCTGTGTGTTATTTATTTATTTTTTGAGTCCAGACCTCACTCTATCATCCAGGGTGGAGCGCAGTGGCATGCTCATGGCCACTGTGGCTTCAACCTACTAGATTCTTCTGCCTCAGCTTTCCAAGTAGCTGGAACCACAGGCATGTGCCTCCATGCCTGGCTAATTTTTTGATTTATTGTAGAGATGAGGTCTCTCTATGTTGCTTGATGTCTTGAACTCCTGAGGTCAGTCAATCCTCTTACCTCTGCCTCCCAAAGTGCTGGGATTACAGGTGTGAGCCACTACACCTGACTTTTATTTATTTATTTTAAAGATGTGGGGCATAATTCAGGATTAGGTAAAGTGGATACTATATAGGTAAAGTTTGCACCTCCCTTTGGTCTCCACTTTGCCTGGTTTGAGATCAGGTACCCTTTTTGACATTGTGTCCCCCATCCCCACCCCGGCAATATCCCTTTACTGCCAATTCCTTTTTAATAGTATTATGATAAATGTTCAGGGTCCACTTATGATCGAGATCATACAGTTTTTTGTATGAACACTTTGTTTTTTGTATGATTGCCTGTCAGTTTTTCTCAAAAGGCTTCTTTATTTTTAAAGTGTCTTAAGTACTTAGATGCATTGGGAAGTACATTAAACCTTAGGACATGCTATAGAATCAAATAATAACTTGATAATTTACAAGAAGACTCAAGTCTCGTGGACAGACTTCTTATAGGTACTTTAGCTTTCAGCTTCTACCTCTATAAAATAGAGACTCATAATTTTCTTATATTTTATCTGCCAGGCACATTGTGACTATTATAAAAGGTAAATTATATGAAATTGTAAAGGTCAAATGAAATTGTATGTGTAACTGGTTTGTGAACAGTAAAACACTTTATACAAACATTTTATTTATTATAGCAATCAGTTTCTTATGGTAACCTTTCACAGGCAGAGTTCAAGGTGAACTTCTTTACTGCAATCTGTGGTTTGTGGGTCATGTTTTAGGAAAGTAGTACTGTATTTAGTGCAGAGGACTGCATCCCTTGAAATACATGCTTTCAGCTGGGCGTGGTTGCACTCACACCTGCAATTCCAGCACTTTGGGAGGCGGAGTTTAGAGAATTGCTTAATCCTATGGGTTTAAGACCAGCCTGGGCAACTTGGTGATAAATAAAAAAAATTAGCTGTGCATGGTGGTGTGCACCTGTAGTTCCAGCTACTTAGAAGGCTGATGTGGAAGGGTCGCCTGAACCGAGCAGGATGGTGGCTGCAGTGTCTGTGAGCATGCCACTGCCCTCCAGCCTGGGCAACAAAGTGAGACTCAAATCCTCCCCAAAAAGAAAAGAAATATGTACTTTGGCATTTTGAGCAGACATATTTATATTTACATTTTTACTATTTTAAGTTTACACTACTGCTTGACCATGAGTGTTATCATTGAGTCGCGCCCCCCCCTTTCTCTTATTTTTATTTTTTTATTTTTGAGTTGGTATCTCACTCTGTTGCTCAGGCTGAAGTTCAGTGGCATGCTCATGGCCACCGCAGCCTTGACTTGCTGGGTTCAGGCGATCCTTCCACCTCAGCTTTCCAAGTAGCTGAAACTACAGGTGTGTACTACCATGCCCAGCTAATTTTTTGATCTATTGTAGAGATAAGGTCTCTCCAAGTTGCCCAGGCTGGTCTCAAACTCATGGACTCAGGCGGTCCTCTCACCTAAGCCTCCCAAAATGCTGGGATTGCAGGCTTGAGCCAGTGTACTCAGCCGTCCCCCAGCTTTCTGGGTTCTACTTTTTACTGCTTTCAACTACTTGGGCAATGTCAGAATGTTGAATGCTCAGCTGCTACTCTCTGTCAGATACATACACTGTCCACAGTTCTGGATGCCTCTTAAGGCTGGCACCACATCATGATGTTGCTTATGCCTTTTTAGGCCTGTTTCTGTTTCAGGGAATGAAATGGTATCCTGATGCTCTAAAAAGGGTACTGTATTTCCTGAACATGTCACAGTTACTGTGGATTGGGCAGCGGGAGCATCAGAGGCACTGTAAGTGGTAGTAATTACCTGCCTGTTTGAACATTTGTGTAATCTGTTGTGTTGCGACAACACATAGTGATAAGCATGACATCTTTTCAGATTGGTGAGGTCTAGGATATTCTTGGGAATACTTTTACTATTTTAAGTTTACAAAAAAGGAAAGAGAGAAAACACTGCTTCTTAGGCGTCTTGCAGAAATCTTGCAGTGAAAGCTGTACCTGTTTGATGTGAGGAGGAATACACTAAAACCAATCTGGAGCTTTTGAATTCCCCTCCATTAGTTGTCGATTGTGTCTATTGTGTAGTCTTGTCTTGGCCTTAGAGCTAATATTTGTTTGTGAATTGTTAATTAGATGATAGGCATGTAATTGAATAAGAACAGTTTCTCATAAAAAGTTTGTACAAGCAGAACAAAGTTTATAACCTTTAAAACTTTAAAAATTAGTAAAATAAAGATTGTGTTAGAGAAGTGCAATATTGCCTTCTAAAATGTAAACCTAATGTTGTAGATTTTGTAAAGGTATTATGAGCAGCTTGTTTTGAATAGCTTGATCTGCTCCAGAACATATTACTATAGACTGGTGTATATAACTGAAACAAAGGTATTTGTTCCCTTTTTGGAAAACTGCAGGCCTGGTAAGATTTTGTCTTATTTTGCCAGCATACCTTTTCAGATCATTTTATTTTGATTTGCGTGTGAGAAATTTTTTCTTGCAAAAAAAGTTAATATAGTTCTGTGGAAAGTTCCTAATCCATATGCCAAGTAGAGAAAGCAGAACATTGGGGTCTCAAGACATGTAGGAAGGATGAAGGGAAATGAGAATTACCATGCTTTAGTGGCTCTCCTTTTAGTATTGTTTTAATAACAGTGTATTTATTAAATAAACAGTTGTTGCGCACTTACTAGGTATGAGACACTGCTATATTCTGGTCCTTAAAGATGGCTATGGAATGGTTTGGTGAAGCTCCTGATGTAGTGGAAAGTACACGGATAACTACAGTATGAGAGAGATTATAATAAGTGGTGTACAGATGTTTAGTGTTGGAACACAGGTGTGAATGAT